>NC_092126.1:190114176-190414966 GCF_043159975.1 Macaca nemestrina
CTTTCTAAAAGTCATGTACTGGTATCTCATTCCAGTTTTAATTTGTATTTATCTAATAACAATTTATATATAGAATTGTCTGTGTGCATGTGCTTGTGGGACTTTTTATGTATTTCTCAGTAAAGTGTCTATTCAAAACTTTTGACCATGTTTTTTTAAAGGTTGTTTGTCTTATGATTGAGTTGCAAAAGTTATTTATATATTCTTGATAAAAGTCCTTTGTCAGATACATTTTGAAAATATTTTGTCCAAGCCAGTGACTTTTCTTACATTTACTCAAGTGTCTTTTAAACAGCAAAAGCGTTACATTTTTGTAAGGTCCAGTTTATCAATATTTTATTTATTGTTTTTGGTGTTTGTTTCCTATTTATAAAATATTTGCCCAAACCAAGGTCACTAGGATTTTCATTTTAGTTTCCTTTTCTAGAAGGTGTATTATTTTAGCTTTTACATTTAAGGCAATGATCGATTTTGAGTAAATGTTTTAACACAGTGTGAGTTAAGGATTAATCTTAATTTTATTGTCTATAAATATCCTATTGTTATAGCATCATTTGTGGAAAGCATTAAACTTTCTCCCTTGGAGTTCCTTGGCAATTTTTCTAAAAATCAATTGAACAGATATGTGTGGGACTGTTTTCACATTTTCTCTTCTATTTCACTAATTTATATGTTTGTCTTCACATCAGAGTCATGTTGCCTTGATTACTGTAGTTTTATAAGGAGCTAAAATAAATTTATTTGATAATAGTTCTAATTTTAGAATTGCTACATTTATTTTCATTTTAAAATACGTATAGTTTATAATCAACGCATTCTCCAACTTTGTTCTCCTTTTGCAAAGTTTGGGCTATTCTAGTTGGTTTGCCTTTTCAAATGAATGTTAAAATCAGCATGTCAGTTTCTAAAAGAAAAGATAAATGACTAGTTTTGAATGTGATTGAATTGAATTAACATATCAATTTCTGAAAAGCAGAAATCTTAAAAATATGGAATTTTCTAAACCATGAATGTGGTATTACTCACCATTCACTTAGGTTTCTTTATTTATCTTGGCAACATTGTGCAATTTGCAGTGTACAGGTCTTGCATATCTTTTGCCAGATTTATTACTATTTCATATCCTTATTCTATTATAAATGGTGGTTTAGAATTATTTTTTGATAGCATATAGAAGTACAATTAATTTTTGTGTATTGACTTTTATTCTGCAGCCTTGCTAAACTCACCTATTATTTCCTCTACCTTTTTTGATGGATCTGTAGGAAAATCCTTAGGAGTTTCTACATAAACTATTGATGGCAGTGGTGGCCCATCTGGAGTGTCCACAGTGAAGATGCCAGCTGCAACAGGGAGGGCATGACCAGGGCTGCACATTCCGCGGAGCCAGTGGGAGCCAGGAGCAGGTGGGAACTCTCTTCCAAGTTGGTGGGGTAGGAGTTCCATGTTCTTGGGCACAGCCGCAGCCTCCCAGCCATAGCTGTGTACCCGGGCATCCCCATGCTCTAGGGAGCCTGGGAAGCCCCCGCTGACAGACTCAGAATTGCCTACTCCTCCTGCCTGCCCTTTCCCCGTTGCCAGCACCCACTCCATTTTCAGAGCAAAGTTGAGGCCAAGCCCGGACGTTGTTGCAACCCAGCTGGTGTCTGTGTGCTCAGGGCAGTGCTGACATGACAGAACCCTGCCATCACAGCCGCTTCTTGGCTTTGGGCACTAACAAGCATGGAAGGAAGGCCAACGAGGTGCTGAGGGCAGCTCAGAGTGGGCCTGCAGGCACACCTTAGCACAAACACCTGAGGCACCTTGGCCAACCTGATTGATGACAGTAGGAGGCAGACAGGCTCCTGAGCATAAAGGGGTGGATCCCCAGTGAAGTCCCCCCACCTCAAACCCTGAAGCGTGGGGACTGGCTGTCATCCCTGAGGCCTGAGAGCCGGGCTGTCAAATCCAGTTGGAGTCCACGGCCCTCAGTGAGAACTGATGGTGCTTTTTCCAGTCCTGCCCATGGCTGCTCATGGACCAATCAGCATGCACTTCCTCCCTCCTGAGCCATAAAAATCCCAGACACAGCCAGACTCACAGAGACCTCTGACTACCAGCTGCGAGAAGGAGCTACCCAATTTGGGTCTCCTTAACCCATCTGAAGGCCTGTTTGCAGAAAAAGGAGCTCTACCCGCTCCGAGTCTCCTGTTTGCTGAGGGCTGCACTCCTCAGGACAACCTGTCTGCAGAAAGGAGCTCTGCCCACTCTGGGTCTCCTCTCTGCTGAGAGCTGGACATGCATTGGGACGACATGCCTACGGATAGGTCGGGATGACCTGCCTGCAGATACCCACCCTGGGTCTCCTCTCCATCAAGGGCTGCACTCATCAGAAGGACCTGCCTGTGGAAAGGAACTACCCACTTCCGGTCTCCCAAGGGCTATTCTATCACTCGCTGTCCCCTTGCTTACTCTTCCGGTCTCCCAAGGGCTATTCTATCACTCACTATCCCCTTGCTTACTCTCCAGTTGTCTGTACACGTCATTCTTCCTGGACGTGGGACAGAAACTTAGGACCCACCGGATGGTGGGACTGAAAGATCTGTAACGCAAACAGGGCTGAAACTGCCCCCGCCCCCCACCTCCCCGGGACCTGTTGCCACATTACAGGCAATGAGGAGAAAAGGGCTGCTGCCCTTTAGAGGCCCCAGACCTACGGGGTCCCCAAGTCAGGGCTCTGACACCCTCTTTGGGGATCTGCAGTTTCTGGCATCTCCAAGCTTCTGGATGTCACTGCATTCCCCTTGTCTAGACATGAGTGCCCACAGCAGAAGCTGCTTGCAGTGCATCAGATTCAGCCACATGCATGCATGGAGCTGGCACTTGTGCCAGTGCCTGGAGCTACCTTCCCCGCCACAGCAGCTGGCATGCCTGACTGGATCCTGCCAGTGGCTGGACCTGCACTCACTTGCACATGCACCCCTCACCATTCCATTCCTGGTTTGCCCTTGACAGGTATCGAATTTGGGCCCATAACACAAGCCAAGTGCAGCCTGTCAGGCCAAGTAGATAGGGCAGGGAGATCAGGAAGGAAGGATTGTAAAAGAGCATGAGAAACCTTTTGGGGTGGTTGATATTTGCATTAACTTGACTGCAATGATACTTCTCTAGATATATTCACATGTCAAAAGTCATCAAGTTAAATTCTTTAAATATTTGCTGTTTATATTGCCAATTGCCAATTATTCTTAAATAAAGTCCTTTTTTTTTTTGTTCCAAAGTGGAGTGTCATTTTGTTGCCCAGGCTGGAGTGCAGTGGTGTGATCTTGGCTCACTGCAACCTCTCCCACCTGGGTTCAAGCAATTCTCCTGCCTCAGCCTCCTGAGTAGCTGGGATTATAGGCGCCCCCCATCACGCCCAGCTAATTTTTGTATTTTTTAGTTGAGACGGGGTTTCACCATGTTGTTCAGGCTGGTCTCGAACTCCTGACCTTCTGATCCGCCCACCTCAGCCTCCCAAAGTGCTGGGATTACAGGCCTGATTTTCTGTTGCTTTTCTAGTTTCTTAAGATACATTGTTAGATTGTTTATTTGACGTTCTTTCTTTCTTTCTTTCTTTTTTTCTGATGTATGCACTTATCACTGTAAACATCCCTGTTTGTACTTCCTTTACTGTATCCCATAGGTTTTGGTATGCTGTGTTTCCATGATCATTGGTTTCCAGAAATTTTTTAAATTCCTTCTTAATTTTCTCATTGAACCACTTGTCATTAGGAGCATATTATTTAATTTCCATGTATTTGCATAGTTGCCAATATTCTTCCTGTTATTAATTTCTAGTTTTATTCTGTTGTGGTCAGAGAAGGTGCTTGATATTATTTCTTTTTTTTTATTGTTTTAAGATACATTTTGTGACCTAACATATAGCCTATCCTTCAGAATGAACCATGTGCAAAGGAAAAGAATGTGTATTCTGCAGCTCCTGGATGAAATGTCCTGTAAATATCTTTTAGATCCATTTGGTCTATAGTGCAGATTAAGTCTAATGTTCCTTTGTTGATTTTCTGTCTGGAAGATCTGTGCAGTGCTGATAGTGGAGTGTTGAAGTCTCCAGCTATTGTTGCATTGGGATCTATCTCTCTCTTCACCTCTTGTAATATTTGCTTTATATATCTGAGTGCTCCAGTGTTGAGTGCATATATATTTACAATAGTTATATCCTCTTGCTGAACTGAGCCATTTATCATTACATAGTGACCTTCTTTGTCTCTTCTTATAATTTCAGTCTTGAAATCTATATTGTCTGATATAAATATAGCTACTCGCATTCTTTTTTGTTTCTCATTGGCATTGAATATTTTTTTCATTCTTTTATTCTTGGTCTATGTGTATATTTATAGGTGAAGTGTGTTTCTTTTAGGTAGCAGATAAACAAGTCTTATCTTTTCATCTGTTCAGCCAGTCTATGTCTTTTGATTGTTATTTAGTCTATTTACATTCAGTGTAATTATTGATAAGTAAGGACTTACTCTTGTCATTTTGTTAATTTTTTTCTGGGGCTTTTTTTTTTTTTTTTTTTTTTTTTTTTTGGTCTCCTTTCCTTTCTGTCTTCCTTTAGCAAAGATGATTTTCTCTGGTTACATGATTTAGTTTCTTGCTTTTTATTTTTCGTGTCTTCATTGTATGTTTTTTGGCTTGTGGTTGCATGAGGCTTGCAAATACTGTCATATCATCCATTATTTTAACAGCTTAACATTATTTGCATAAACAAACAAGCAAAATGAAAACTAATGAAAACTCTGTGCCTTAACTTCATCCCCCTATTTTTTAACTTCTTGTGGTTTCTATTTATATCTTATTGTACTGACTATGTCTTTAAAAGTTCTTAGAGTTATTATTTTTGATGTATTTATTGTTTAGTCTTTTTACTTAGAAAAAGAGTAGTTTACACACCATAGCCACAGTGTTATAACAGTCTGTGTTTCTCTGTGTTTCTCTTTGCTAGTATTTTGTTGAGCATTTTTGCATCAATATTCATCGGAAATATTGTCCTGTAGTTTTCTTTTGTAAATGTATCTTTGTCTGGTTTTGGTATCAGGTAATACTGCCCTCATAGAATGAGGTGGAAACTTACTATTACCAGTGAGTTTTGTACCGTCAGACAACTACTTATGGCTCATTAATGTCCTTTTCTTTCTGATTAAAATACTCTCTTTAGCATTTCTTGTAGAACAGGTCTAGTGTTAATGAAATCCCACAGCTTTTGTTTGTCTGAGAGTCTTTATTTCTCCTTCATGTTTGAAGGAGATTGTTGCTGGATATACTATTTTACTGTAAAGTATATTTATTTTTTTCCCTTCAGCACTTTGAATATGTCATGCCACTCTCTCGGGCTGTACAATTTCTATTGAAATTGTTGCCAGATGTATTGAAGCTTCATTATATATTATTTGTTTATTTTATCTTGCTGTTTTTAGGATTCTTTATCCCTGCCCTTTAGGAGTTTTGTTACTAAATGCCTTGAGGTAATCTTCTTTGGGTTAAATCTGCTTGGTGTTCAATAACCTTCTTATATTTGGATATTGATATCTTTCTTTGGTTTGGAAAACTCACTGTTATTATCCATTTGAATAAACTTCCCACCCCTATTTCTTTCTCTAACTCCTCTTTAAGGCCAATAACCCTTGGATTTGCCTTTTTAGGGCTATTATCTAGATGCTGCAGGTGTGTTTCTTTGTTTTTTACTCTTTTTCATTGTTCCCTCTGTGTATTTTTAAATAGCCTGTCCTCAAGCTAATTTTTTCTTCTGTTTGATCAATTCTTCTATTAAAGGACTCTGATGTATTCTTCAGTGTGTCAATTGCATTTATCAGCTCCAGAATTTCTGCTTGGTTCTTTTTAATTATTTTAATCTCTTTCTTAAATGTATATAATAGAATTCTGAATTCTTTCTCCTGTTGTTTTGAATTTATTGGAGTTTCCTCAGCACAGCTATTTTGAATTCTTTGTCTGTAAGGGTACATATTCCTGTTTCTCCAGAATTGGTTCTTGATGCTTTTCATTTAGTAAGGTCATGTTGGTGTGGATGATGCTGATGCCAATACATGTTATTCAGTGTCTGGGCATTGAAAACATTGTTATTTATTGTAGTCTTCACTATCTGGGCTTATTTGTACCCATCCTTCTTAGGAAGCCTTTCTTGATACTTGAAATGACTTTGGTCCTTGTGATTTAAGTTCTGTCTGCTTTCAGGGAGCACCCCAAATCCAGTAATGCTATGGTTCTTGCAGTCTCATAGAGGTACTGCCTTGATTGTCTTGAACAAAATCTGGAAGAATTATCTGGATTACCAGAGACTCCTATTCTCTTCCCTCACTTTCTTCCAAACAAACAGAATATCTCCCTCTGTCTGTGCTGAGCCACTTAAAGGTGAGTGTGTCCACAATCACCCCTGTGGCCAAAACCACTATGATTGTTTTATTAGTCAGGGTTCCCTGCAGGGACAGAACTAATAGGGTAGATACATATATGAAGGGAATTTATTAAGGAGTATTAACTCACAATCACTAGGTGAAGGCTATCTGCAAGCTGAGGAGCCAGGAAGCCAATCTGAGTCCCAAAACCTCAAAAGTAGGGAAGTTAACAGTCTTTGGCCAAAGGCCCAACCCCCTGGCAAATCACTGGTGTAACTCCAAGAGTACAAAAGCTGAAGAACTGGGAGTTTAATGTTCCAGGGCAGGAAGCATCCAGCACAGAAGAATGATAAAGACTAGAAGACTCAACAAGCCAAGTCCTTCCAACTTCTGTTTGCTTTATGCTAGCTATGTTGGCTGCTGGTGCCCCCCCAGATTGAGGGTGGATCTTCCTCTCCCACTCCACTGCCTCTGATGTTAATCTCCTCTGACAACAACCTCACAGACACACCAAGAACAATATTTTGCATTTTTCAATCCAATCAAGTTGACACTCAGTGTTAACCATTACAACAGTGCTGGGTCAGACCTGAAGCTAGCATAGCACTGGATCCTACCCAAGGCCTGCTTTAACCACTCCCTGAATACTTCCTATGTTCTCTCAAGGCCTTTGGGCTTTCTAATCAACAGGTGGCAAAACCAGCTAGGTCTACATCCTTCACTTCAGGGCAGCAAGGTCCCCCAGGTGCCAGTGGGTCCAGAGGTGCTGTCAGGGAATCAGGGACTAGAGTCAAAAACCTTACAAGTCTACCTGGTGTTTTATTGTACTGTGGGTAAGCTGGCATTAAAACCACTAGATACAGTCCTTTTCACTCTTCCCTCCCCTTTTCAAAGGCACAGGAGCCTCCCCCCATATCTGCCACCACTTCTGGCCATACGAAATACTGCCAGTCTATTGCCAATGCTTCCTTAAGGCCCAGTGGCTCTTAAGTCAGCTGTGGTGAATGCTGTCTGACCTGGGATTCGCCCTTCAGGGCAGTGGGCTGCCTTCTCCTCCAGGCAGGTCCAGAAAGGCTGTCTAAGAATGAAGCCCTATAATTGGGGACCCCAACAGCCCACTTGGTGCCATACAGCCATGTAGTCCTGCTGGTATCTAAAGTGTAAGATAAAGTCCCCTTTTACTTTTCCTTCTTTCTTAAGCAGAAGGAGTTTTGCCCTGTATCCACTTCAGGTGCTGAGTCTCACCTGAAGTCAGCAAGTCTCAGAGGCTCACCCAAGGCCCTCAATGTAGTATCTGGGTATCACTGCTTGTTATTCTGGGTCCAAGGGCCCTTCAGTTAGCAGGCGATGAATGCTGCCAGGACTGGGTCCTTACTCAACTTTTATTTTTGAAAGATAGTTTTTCTGGATGGCAAATTTGAAGGTTTTTCTTATTCCATAAGCTTTGAATTGTTCGTTCAGTAACTTTTTTTTTTTTTTAACTTAAAGCTGTTTCTTTAATTTTGTTTCTGACATTGTTTTCAATAAGAAGTCTGCTAACATAATGATCTATTTTTTTTTCTTTTGTATAGAATGTGGCTTTTTTTTTTTTTATTGTTGTTGGTTGGTTTGCTCCAGCTGCTTTTCAGATTTTCGTCTTCAACACTGGTTTAAAGGATTTGATTATTAAATGTCTTAGAGTCGTTTTTTAATTTTTTTCTGTTTTAGTTTTATAATATTATTGGAAAGATAAGTTAAACATTTTATAAAATTTGTAAATTTTAAATCTTTTTTTCAATTATTTCTTTCTCTTCTCCCCTCCTTAATGGACTTTATATCAAGTGTATTGGACTGACTGAATTTGTCCCATAGCTCACTGATATATTTTTCATTATTCTTCAGACTTTTTTTCTCTGTGTTCTATTAAAGAGATTTTGTTTCTGTGTCTTAAAAGTCACTAACATTTTGTACAATAGTATTTCTTCTGGTCTTGATACCATCCAGTGTATTTGTCATCTGAGACTTTGTATTTGTCATCTGATATTTTGTATTTTCCATCTCTACAAATTTGATTTGGCTCTTTTTTCTATCTTCCATATCTCCCATTCATATATTCATGCCTTTCTTTTAACTTTTTGGATACCAGCTGTATGTTTGCAGTAGCTGTTTTAATGTCTTTGTCCAGTAATTTTATCATATACATCATTTCTTAGTATGTTTCTATTGATTGAATTTTTCATATGAGTTGGACACTCTTGATACTTTAAATGAATTATAATTATCTGAAAATTATGAATTTTTATGATAGATTTTTCTTTCTACTCCTTTAAATATTTTTCATCTTTGTTGTAAGAGAGAGTCAAATTACTTGAATATAGTTTGATTCTTCTGAGGTTCATATAGAAGGTGTTTTAGGCAAGACTAAGGTTACCTTTAGACTAATTTGGCCCAACTACAGAGGCAATAACTCCCTGAATACTTCACCTGAGGCTCCTTGCTGTCTCTTTTGTTTTAGGAAATGTGATCTATTGCCAACACTATATGAGTCTTGGTAGTTATTCTGCCTCCTTTTTTCTCCAACCTGATATGTTTTCCCTGAAAGAATTTGCTGATCAGTACTCAACTGGTAATACAAGGAGAATCTGTTCCACATCTCCAGAGTTCTCTTTGTGCAGAGTTCTCTCTGTGAAGCTATCTTCTCTTCTCTTCTTTACTCTTTAAATTTTTTATGCTTGGCCTCTTCAAATGCTCAACTCTATTGCTACTACTGGGCAATCCCAGGGCTCATGTTGCTTGTTTTTCTTCCTTGCAGGATGACTGACATGTGCCTCCTATTGTCTACTATACGCAGATCATTTTTACATATATAGTCCAAGTTTTTAATTGTGTAATGCTAGAGAGTACATATGGTTCTTACTCCATTATAGCTGAAAACACTTCTGCTCTGTGACTCATGTAAATTAGATTCTCTCTAGCTTTAGAGCTATTTCATGTCTTGCACTTTTCATGGTGGTCAGTTGTGGATAATTATAGCTGAACACTAAAAACTACGCTTTATGCCAGGCAAGAATGAACAGCTGTGTAGGTTGCCACCAAAGACTTGAAGCAAGCCTTAATATTATATGTGTAATGCCATGTCATAAAGTGAATGCTTATAGTCTGAAAGTTTGTATTGCTTCAAAATTCGTATGTTGAAATACTCACCCCCAAGATGAGGGTATTAAAAGGTGCGGCCTTTGGGAGGAAATTGGGTTGAGGGAAGATCCCCTCATCAATGGGATTTATGAGTGCTCTTATAAATGAGGCCTGAGAGAGACCCCTTACCCTTTCTATTGTGTGAGAAGACGGCAGAATGGCACTGTCCATGAGTCAGAAAGTATTTCTTCACCAGACACAAAGTGTGCCTTGATTTTGGACTGACCAGCCTTCAGAACTGTGAGAAAAAAATTATTTTGTTTATAAGCTACCCAGTTTATGGTATTTTGTTATAGTGGCACAAAACAGACTAAGCAAGACAACAGGTAACTTGGTCTCCTATTGAGAATGTGAGCTATAATCCTCAGGACATGTATACTGATGAGAGGCTTTACTTCATATGAAACAGTTAGAATTGGACCCTGGAATCTTTTTAGTTCAAGGAAATATGTCTGATTCCTATTGTCCATAGAGAACAGAGTGAAAAACACTGAATAATTTTCAGAATAATAGAATGTTTACTCCGAGCAAAGTTACCTGATCCTATTTCAGTGATGGTAGTAACTAATTCTTTTGATGAACTACATCAATTAAGTAAATGGTAGAACTGAACTTCAGAGCAAAGAGAAAATGTTTTCACTATCACATACAATTAAGAAAAAAAAAAACTCTCTTTATCCATTGAGTAAAAATAATAAATTAGGCTAGCAAAGAGCTGTTTTTGGGAAAGCGGGAAGTGGCCGGAAGAATGTGTTGGATGAGTCAGAGAAATTTTGGTTTTGGGGTTTTTGTTTGTTTGTTTCCTTTGATGATTAAAAGAAACTTATAAAAAATACAAGAAGTCACATGGTTTCCAGTTTCTTGAATACAGATGGATGGCCCACTGTAAATATTTCTGCAGGTTGTACAGCGCACAAGTCCACAGCGTGTCTTTTCATTATAGTCTACTGACTTCTGACTCAAAGTATGGTCCACAAACCAGCAGCAGTGAAAGCACTTCTGAAAGCTTCTTAGAAATACAAAGCTTCATATCCTATCTACTGAATCAGAATCTGCATTTGAATAAGGTCTCAGGTGATTTGTTTATGTATGCTTATTAAATTTGGGAAATGTCTATTTGAATAATGCCCTGGAATTGGGAAGTGCACACCTTTCCTGACACTATGAGTCATCTTTGAGAATCCAGGTTGTTAAAACGTCTTCTGCAGATGAATATGATGACTTGCAGAACTGCATCAGGGCCTCTGGGTAGCCAACCGTATGCTGTTTTTTATCTAATACACAGGAACCCTGAAGAATGTGCTTGTCTCTCCTGTTTCTTTCCCAATATCTTTCTCTGGGTTCCATCTGTCAGTTTCAGCTTAAGACTGTCATCCACAACACTGAAGGAAAAATTGCTCTAGCTCACTCATGCCAATTGGAGAGCATTCTCTGCATTCTCTCTCTTTAGCTGCTCATACCCTGTAAACCACAATATGAAGAACTGGCTGAGTTTCAACAGTGATATTCAATGAGAGTGGCCTGATAATTCTCAAGAAAAACAATATGCACCAAAAGAATATGCAGTTTGTATTTGTATAGACACATGCTACTTACATCTTTTGTCTTCTAAGTGTAATTCATACATCCTATAATAATTATATTGTGGGCTGTAGGCCAAACTTAGTATAGATTAAAACTTGATTGGATATGTTAACCATGAGCTGCATAAAGAGAGGGAACATTCCCTTCTCCCACACTCTGCCCCCAATTAATTTTCCCCAGCTACCTTGTTAATCCCCAGCAGTTCTGGGAAAAAGACCTGTGTGCTTCACCATACTGTCCAGCTTCCAGGTTTCTAGGTGGTCAAGTAGGACAAGCCAAACTGAATGTGATAATCAGGACTTTTTTCACTTACTGAGATAGTACAAGCAGGAGGCAAAAATAGACTCAGCTTTTTAATGCTCTATTTTGTGTTTACAGGATGGCAGAGGTAAAGTTTGGGTGGATCAGAATATGTGGGAGACCTTGTAATGTTGAGGATCTCTGACCAAAAGACCTTGATTGTTCTATGGACTCAAAGGGTTGGGAGAAAGAAAAGGGGAAAATGTTAGGAGTGGAGAAGTACTAAGTGGAAAAATAGTCTTAGTTAAGGCCTCCTGTATTATGTTTCTCTAGAGAGACAGAACTAATAGGATAGATCTATATATATAAGGGAAGTTTATTAAGGAATATTCACACGATCACAAGGTGAAGTCTCACAATGGACTACCTACAAGCTGAAGAGCAAGGAAGCCAGTCTGAGTCCCAAAACCTCAAAAGTAGGGAGAAGGTCCAAGAGTCCAAAAGCTGAAGAACTTAGAGTCCAGTTTTCGAGGGCAGGGAGCATCCAGCATGGGAGAAAGATGTAGGCTGGAAGACTACACCAGTCTAGTCTTTCCGTGTTCTTCTGCCTGCTTTTATTCTGGCCCCACTGGCAGCAGATCAGATTATGCCCACCCAGATTGAGGGTGGGTCTGCCTTTCCCAGTCCACTGACTCATATGTTAATCTCCCTTGGTAACATCTTTACAGACACACCCAGGAACAATACTTTGCATCCTTCAATCCAATCAAGTTGACAACTCAGTATAAACCACCACACCTCCAGATAAAAGGCCTCTAAACAGAGTCACCTGAGGAATGCAGGATCTGCATCTGAGCATGGCTGGCTCATGGGGACATGAGTCCTTAACTGCAGTTTCCTTTAGAAAACTGCAACTTACTGACCATGTACAAGTCTGGGGTAAGGAGATCAGCTTCCCCGCACCCTAAGGCCTGGCAGGCAAAGTCTTATAATTGCCTATGGTCAGGCTGGTAAGAACATATAGAATTTTGGCCTGGGTCTTCACTCCTCAAATCAGATGCCTGGAAACATACAATGCAAAAATATAAAGTGTACTTGAGACAGGGAATTCTGGTATAACCTTCTAAGTTTGTTTATATGTGCTTCACTGATGGGGTTCCCAAAAGACTGAGGGTGATACTCTTGACATCCCCTGGCAGTTCTATAAGATAGGATTCTAATAAACAGGAGTTAGGGGTCTTAGCTAAAGAGTCCATCCCAGCCCAATAGGGAATATAAAACTTTTATTTCTCAGTGGTGATCATATCCTTGAACAAAATATCACTTACAATTTTCAAATATTTTCTTACTTGAGGGTAAATATTTATATATTTTTTTTAAATGCTACTCTTTTAGAGTATCATACATAAAGTGCTGACAATATGGAAATCAGGTCAACCTGTTGGGTGATATCGAAATGAGATTTTCTCAAGTTTCTAGCTGGCAGTTTTGGTGAAGAGTGATACCCTTTAAGATCATCTGTCTTTTTATGCTATTGGTTTAAGCAGTTTTAGATCATATTTTGCTGATTCTATGACAGAAATGGCTATAGCAAAACCCCAGGACTCAATTTCTTCCAGGTATTTTCCACAATTATAGGCATAGAAACTCTCTCTATTTTTATCACCCCTTGCTTCCCTAAGTTACAGTATCTATCCCCAACACCAAGTAATATTCCCCTTCACTCTTAACTCTGCCTTGGGCCATAGCTGCCTTTGCCATTAGGCAGGTACCACCTTGAAATCCTAAACACAGCTTCTCAATAGGCAATCACCTTTTCCTTTAGTCCATGGTAGGGAGAAAGAGCAGTGTGGGCTTTACAAGAAGGGCCACCTTTAAATCCACACAACTTCTCTTAAACAAAATAAGGGAAAGGATTCCCCCAAATAACTAGCATTTTATGTTCTTTAGTCAGGAAGTGGAAGATTAGAAATAATTCCTTTGATTTAAACACGCTCCTTATTTTAAGTCATATTTCTTATATCCCAGTATTATGGAACAGTTTATACCAGTAATTTTTGAACATTTTCCAAACTGATGAGAATTCTCATGGAGTTATGATTTAAGGACTCATATACTACATATGAATAGCAAATATATTATAACTTGTGACGGTGGAATGAAGTGATTTTGAGACAATGGCCATGACACTCTTAGTAATCTGATGCTTGTAGATGAGCATGGACTTTTCATAGTCAACACCGGTTTGTAAATATCATTATATGGAAATATTAAGTTTTTAAGTTTTCAATAGAATGCTACAAAATCCTGGAGCATAGAGCAGGGTCAGCAGAGAGCTAAATATGTTACCTTTTCTGAAGTATCTCAATAAATGACAACTGAAGGAGGTATAAATTGTTTTTAAGAACTCTGTCACAATCCTCTTTATCTAAAAATACTGAAACTCTTCCTGGAGAGGAAAGAGATGATCGTTTAGCTCTCCAGGTTCCCAGGTAGAATATCCCTTGGGCATGAGGACTGTGAAATGGGCTGCAAGGCTGGGAAAAATAAAGGAAGGCACTCTACCTACCATGAAGAAGATAATATTTTAAAAATTAGAGATTTTTTTTTATGGAAGGGCTGTTTATTATACTAGGGAAAAATGGTATGTATATTGGCTAATAAAAATCTCTCAAGTTTTACCATAATGACCGCTGAGGCCAAGATATGCCAAAATCAGACCAAATCCATTAAAGGTTGGACCAAATCCATGCTCTCAAAGTGAAAATCAGCTTGGTGTTGCATCCAAATATACAGAGATAGCTATTAACATTTGTCTGCTGTTATGACTGGTCTAGTTCTCAGTTGTTATTATAGCTATGACTAGAAGCAGATGAGCTTTCAGATTCAAGAAATGTGAACCAAATACATTTCTGAGGGGCATAATCTGTTTGCTACTCCTTAGATCACAATTGATGTAGATAAAAATGAAACTTGAGTATTAAGGAAAATAAAGAAGTTTAAAGGGAAATAGTCACATCAGTTACATTGCATTTCTCCTTCTGAGGGGAGGAAAGCATATACAAAATTAAATCTTCCATTAGGGATCTCCTTATGGACACACTTCTAATTTCTAATCTGACCTTTTTTTTTTTTGCTTGCATTTATGTCTTGTGAACATTTCCCCTAAATTAAGTCATTTAGTCTTAAATAACATCCAGAAAGAGCTCAGCAGTATAATTAGTAGTGGTTGCTGACATGATTCCTTTAGAATGGTTTAGGGAGAGCAACTTATGAGGTTCAAGACTAATCATGCCTAGTGCTATATAGACACTGGGGTGAGCTTCTTTAAAAATGTTTTACTTTTTATGTTAGGTTCAGGGGTGCATGTGCAGCTTTGCTATATAGGCAATTTCATGACTCAGTGGTTTGGTGTACAGAGTATCTTGTCACCCAGGTACTAGACTTAGAACCCAATAGTTTTTTTTTTTTCTTTCTTTCTTTCTTTTTTTCTTTTTAAATCTTCAACCTCTTCCTCCCCCCAGCCTTCACCCTCAAGTAGGCCCCTGTGTCTGTTTTCCCCTTTTTCTCTCCATGTGTTCTCATTATTTAGCTCCCAAATATAAGTGAGAGCATTGAATATTTGGTTTTTTGTTCCTGTGTTAGTTTCTAAGGATAAGGCTCTCCAGTTCCATCCTTGTTCCTACAAATGATATAATCTTGCTCTATTTTATGGCTGTATGGTATTCCATGGTATATATCTACCACATTTTCTTTAACCAGTCTATTGTTCATGGGCATTTAGGCTGATTCTACATCTTTGCTATTGTGAATAGTGCTGCAGTGAACATACGTGAACAGAAGTCATTATGGCAGAATTATTTATATTCCTTTGGCTATATACCCTGCAGTGGGATTGCTGGGTCGAATGGTAGTTCTGTTTTTAGTTCTTTGAGGAATTGCCACGCTGCATTCCACAATGGCTAAACTACTTTATGCTCCCATTAGCAGTGAGTATATGAGTTCCCTTTTCTGACTGGTGCCTCATGCCTTTAATCCCAGTACTTTGGGAGGCCAACGTGGGTGGATCACTTGAGGTCAGGAGTTCAAGACCAGCCTCGCCAAGATGGCGAAACTCCGTCTCTACTAAAAAATACAAAAATTAGCCGGGCTTGGTGGCTCACGCCTGTAATCCCAGCACTTTGGGAGGCTGAGGCCAGCAGGTCATGAGGTCAGGAGATCCAGACCATCCTGGCTAACACGGTGAAAGACCGTCTCTACTAAAAAAAAAAAAAAAAAAAAAAATTAGTCAGGTGGGGTGGCAGGTGTCTGTAGTCCCAGTGGAGCTTGCAGTGAGCCAAGATTGCGCCAATGCACTCCAGCCTGGGTGACAGAGTGAGACTCCTTCTCTAAAACAAAAAACAAAAAAGAGTTCCCTTTTCTCTGCAACCTTGCCAGCATCTGTTATTTTTTGAGCTTGTAATAACATCCATTCTGACTGATGTGAGGTGGTTTCTCACTGTAGTTTTGATTTTCATTTCTCTAATGATTAGTGATATTGAATGTTTTTTCATATGCTTGTTGCTGATCTTTATAGCATGCCATGCCTATTTACCTTCTTTCCAATGTGTTAAAAAATAGACTTTCTGAAACATAACCATCTAAACCCACAATACAAATGAAATATTTATTTCTGTCTATCTGGTGTGCTGTGCCTTGCCTCCACACTTTTTCATGCTGCTCCACGGACTCAGTCAGGTATAAGAACACAGCTAAACATTCCTTCAAGGCCAATATTCTGGTTATAGAAAGAGGAGTTTTGGGGTGATTATATTCATTCTAATAAATAATTAGAAACTTTAGTGTTAAGTTTCAGGGAGAAAAAGGAGGTGGTTTGCATTTTAAATACCAAATATGTTCTATTATATAATTTTTATGTTAAAAGAACCATTTACTTACTACCTAAAGATCTAACAACTTCAGAAAAATACTTAAAATTTAAGCCATACTAGTGGCAAATATTTGTGTGCCAGGAACTGGGCTAGGAGCATTAGAAGATACAGAAATTGATTTGACTTTCACGATTTTTCAATTCTGAAAGGGGAAAAGACCTATATGTAAATATAGGGAAATGATAGCAATAGATGACAGTATCATTAACATAGCAAAATTTTAAAGTTAAATTTCAACAGAGGAATCAGTAGAACCTAATGTTGATAAAATGTATTCTGTAGATAGAAAAAGTGGGAATTCAATTTCATACAAATTGTATTTATATATACTGGGAAATTTTAAGTTACTTTTTTTAGTAGGAATTTTTGAGTTTGTAATACGGTAATGTAGGTGATTATAAGAAGCACGTGGAGTTCGAGACCAGCCCAGTCAACATGGTGAAACCCATTCTCTACTAACAATACAAAACAGTAGCCGGACATTGTGGTTGATGCCTATAATCCCAGCTACTCGGGAGGCTGAGGCAGGAGAACCACTTGAACCCAGGAGGCAGAGGCTGCAGTTGCTGAGATCACGCCATTGCACTCCAGCCTGGAAGACAGAGCAAGACTCTGTCTAAAACAAAACAAAACAAAACAAACAAACAACAACAACAACAAAAACGAGAAGCACGTGTAGCTAGCTCCATCTGGGTTAAATTTGCTATCCCTACATAGAAGTTGAGGGATGACACCATGCAGATGAAAATGTGAGAATACGACTCACTTTGATTGGAACTGCATAGACAGATTTGTGGTTGAACCAAAACTAGGTGTTAGTCGTTGTCATGAGTTTGGAAAGCAGATGATAGAGACCATCTGAAAAATGAAGGATGGAATTTGACACCTAAGAAGTTATATAGAGACAGACCTAGCAGAGAACTCTACTCAGTGAAACCCAAGAAAATAAATCTTTAAGGAGAGTGGAGTTGCATCAATATTGGTATGACACAAAAATCCAGGTGAATAAGGACTCAAAGTCAGTTACTGCATTTGGAAATGGGGTGGCATTGACTTTTTAAAAGAAGTTTTGTCAAACTGTTGAAGACTGCACACAGATGACAAATCAAATAATAAATATTAAAAAATAGAAACTCTAAGTGTAGACTATTCATTCAACAAATTTAACACGTAAAAAAGAATAATTATTTTGTGTCACCTTTAAAACAACAAACAAGCTCTACAGAAAATAAACTTATTTGTTGCAAAGGTTAACTTTTGTCCCTGAATAAGAAAGATTTACTGCAAATAAAGGTAAAAGCAGCAAGGCAAAAGAATAAATAATTATGAAAAATAGGCATGAAGGAGTGGGTAAGGGTCAAAAGTAGAATCATTTCCTTGGCAGAAAATAATGGAGGCCTCTTTTTTTATTTTATTTTTCCACAGGAGGGAGGGAGACTTGATAGAACTTATCTTGCCTGATAGTTTCTCTTCTTTGAAATGGTTTGCACTTATGTATCAGCATTCAGCTTTAGAGGTTTTGCAAACTTTATGTTTAACTGTAAAGCATGGAGCCTGCTTTTCTCATACAGAAGTACTACAGAAGTAATATTCTTCAGAATACTATAAAATTTTTCTGAACACTTTGATTTGGCTGATTGTGGTATACCTCTCTTTAAGAGGTGATTCCGTGCTGAAATTCAGTTTTTTGGAAAAATATTTTCCCTTGTATTTACTTTATGATGAAGATGTTAATTTATACAGGATGCCATTTCCCTTGAATAACCAGTAGCTCTTGATAAGTGGAGTTTTTCCTCAAACTCATGAAAAGTGAATAATTACCTTGCCTCTATTCTTTTTTCAAATGCATATACTAAAAATAATAATAAAAGAAGAAATGTGTGAATGACAAATGATATAGATTAACATACATTTGGTAAAAAATAATAAATATGTATTTTTAATTAACCTTTGCCTTACTTCAAATAAAGACATAATTTCTTAAAATAGGGGCTCTACAGAATATTATTTTAAATATCATGCAAACAAATGGCTAGCCATCAATAAGTTTCTCATATTGATTATATGCATACAAGCATATAAATACAGAAAAAATTTATCTTATATGCCTGCTGCTTTTGTTGAAGTTGTCTGGAAATCCTATTTTATAGTCCAGTCGGAGAAACAGTGGCCCAGTAATTGAGTTAAGAAGTTTCGGAATCTGTCTGCCTTTGTCAACAGAAAAAATTATTGATTTGTTCTCATTTCAGGTTGTTAGTCTAATATTCCAAGTGTGGAATTGGTTCTAGATATTTCATCTCCTGCAAAAAATTGGAGCATAGCCCACTCCCGTATCTGACACTTACAGAGAAGACAATGGCAACTTGTTTTACTATTCTTAGCCCACATCAAGAAAGCTCATTACCAAGTTTCTGTTTTTTAAGTCTAAATCCCAAAATTCTTCTGGCGAAGATCAAATATCCACTCTTCATAAAGAAAACCAAAATCTCTTCCTGTGTGCTAACCTCACCATGTGACAGATGTCAGATATTATAACATTATTGTCGTTGTGCATGTTTACATTTAATTCAAGAACCAAAAAGTAAATAAACAAATGGGACCACTGTGCAAGCCCCAGTACAAGAGTAATTCTGTGTTCTGGTTTAGAGATTGGAAACAGATGTAAACACTTGTAATTATGCATGTTTCAGGCTGCCTCTCGTGCACAAGACCAGTTGCTTTAGTTTTTCTGAAGTGTAGAACGAGAGATTAAATATGAGTGCATTAATCATGAAATACAGTTTTTAGGAAGGCCACTCACTTATGAACTTCTGGTGCCGCTCAGAAACAAAATGCTTGAGTCTCTTCTTTGTTTATGAAGCAGCATAATCAGAAGGTGGAAAGGAACACTAGGAGGTGGATTTGCTCTCTGCCTCTGCCACATTTCAGTCATTTGGGGTAGATGACATTTGGGGTTTGTTTACTGATACATAGACATAATATTGGAACAAAGTACCAGGCAACCACCAAAATCAGTCATTAACATGCATGTTGAACACCAACATCTATATTCTCTTTTTCCCTTTGTGATTGAGCCTTGATTTTCAGCTGATCGCAGCAGTCCTTGCTAAACATCCACTTTTCCTATCCTCTCTTAAAGCTAAATATGGCCACGGGACTAAGTCCCGGACAATTTCATGTACATAGACGTATGTCAGACTTCCAGGAAGTCCTCTGAAATGTACTTCCTCCGTTCCTCATTTCTGCATGAATGACGTCCTTCTGAGAGTGAAAGCCACGTGGTAAGAGTGAGAGAGTATGTACACCAACAGGAGCTCATGACCGAAAACACTGAGAACACTGAAGCCATTTTATCAACCTGCCTGGCTTACCTCCAAAATTCTTTTATGTGATAGAGAAACAAGCTTCTATCTTATTTAAGCCACTTTGTTCGTTTGTTTGTTAGCAGCTGAACCAAATTCTATGCAAATTACACATTACATGCAATGAATCTGTATGGTGTGCTTATCATTGGCCAGGAGTTGTTCTATTTGAAACTACAATGTTAAATAAGAATGGTCATGTTTAGCTAACAGTCTAGTGCAGAGGTCAGCAAACTAAGACCCATGGGCCAAATCAAGACCTATCTTCCGCTGACTATTTTTGTAAATAAAAATTTATCAAAATATGGCTGCGCTTATTGTCTATTGCTGCTTATATGCTGCAAAGACAGAGTGAATAGTTATGAAAGAAACCCAATCATCTTCAAGCCAAAAATAAGTACTATCCGCACATCACAGAAAAAGTTTGCCGAACCTGGTCTAGGAGACTTAGGGAGACTAAGACAAATAAATAAACATTTGTAATAGTGTGTGGTATATGTAATAGAAAGGGTTCTAATTCTAGATACAAGGCAGTGAATAACCTGCACTTCAGAGACTAGAAAATATTCCTTAGAGTTGGCAATAAGATGAACTTGGAATAATGACTAGGAGTTAACCAGATAAATGAGTTGATGGAACATTCTAAGTTAAGGAAACTGTATGAGTCCCAAACCTAAAAGTCACAGGTACTTTCAAGTGAAATGAACCCTGAAAGAATAATGCTAACCTCAGAAGCGGCTATGGAGGAAACCAGGAAAGAGGTAGGTAAAGCTTAGAAAAGTCAATACCATCATTTACTTATTAGTGGACTTTCACTTTAAACTTAGTTGTCTTTAATTTTGGTGTAAAGCAAGGTTAACATTTATTTTTGGATGCAATGAAATTAGACGCAAAGTGAATGAGAGTGTTGCAGGGGTGAGGGAGCAGGTGCAGAACCTGGCCTTGTACTGACCTTGCCTACCAGTCTTAGTTGCCAAAATTAAGTATGAATGATAAGCACTTGGGTTAGTTGTTAAATTATAGACTCCAGGACCCACCATTTAGAGACTCTGATTCAATGGTCAATGGTCTGGGCTCAGGCTTAGAAATTAGATATTTAAACAAGTAAAAAAGATCATTTCGATTAAATTGGTCCAGAGGTCATACTTCTGAGAAATGGTGCTTTAGTGCAGACCTATACAGACAAACTTTCTGGGGCACTAGAATCATTCAGAATCTTAGGTGACATCTGTATCTAGTAAATACAAACAGAAGGGTGATATACTTTAATCTTTAGTTTAGAAGGTTTTCCAGTTGGCTCTGGTGCACAATAAGATTTCTAAAATATTCATTGCCCAAACTTTGATTTTTCTTGCACAACCCTTAGGCATTCAGGATGCACAATGCACAAGGCACAGGAGTAAGAGGCAGGAGCTCTAAGCCTACCTGATTGAGTATGAGAAGGACAATGATATTAATTTGTAACCATGGCCAATTCACGTGTCTTGCCTCTGCTTCCCTCTTTCCCATCATTTGTCTCATGGATCTCTCACCTATTCCAGGGCTCTTCCTGACTTCACAGTTCTATGTGAAGAGAATGTCCTCCTAGAAGCCATGTAAGTAGCTATGTGCAGAGTTACTGTTTGATTCAAGAGCCACTTTCTTGGCTGTAAGTTTTGGAGTCACAGTTTCCAGCTGTGAACTAATCTTCTGTAATAATACCTGACATGCATGTAGAATTCAGCCCTTCTAAAAACACCTTAACATACATTATGCCATTTGATCCTGAAAAAGGCTCTGCAAAGTAGGTTTGGATTAGGGAATTCGTTTTCCAGATGAGGAATGGGAAACTTTGATATCCCTGTAATTGGTCAGAAGAGAAACCTGGGCTTAGAATGAAATATACTGGCTCTAAGTCCACAGCTTAAGTGTTTATGGGTATTTAACATATTAAAGGGCTATCCCATTAAGAAGTGAATCAGAGTAGATGTAACGAAAATACACATGCACAATAAGATAGCTGTTTTGCAATCAAAGGTCTTTCTTATCCATTTCTAATATAGCAGTCTTCCCAATACACTTAAAAATTGTTAAGATAGTAGATGTCATGCTACGTGTTCTTAACACCATTTTTTAGAAAAGACTAGATGACGTCCTAACAAATGTTAGTTGGCTCTACTACCGAGACTTACCTTAAATCATCTCGTCAACACTAACACTGAAAACTCTATTCTCTACATCAAGTCATATTGTTCACAGTATGAGGTCTATGTATGCCTTGTCTTATCTTCAAAGTGTCCCAATGAATAAGTCAAGTTTTTCTCACTTATAAGTCATTTTCTAGAGTAAAAAGAAACTCTTTTAGATAGCAGAGAAAATGCTCAGAGAGAGACCTGGTTTTAAATGTCTTAAAGTGTTGGAGTAGCACATGAGAGAGGTGATTTTTAACTAAAGAAACTAAAATGGCAGAGCTTCTAGAGGTCCCATGGCAGCTGGCACGGAGAAACTTACACAGGCTGCTGCTGCTGTTGCCAGTGCTGCTGGAATCCCAATTAATTATGCTGCTGAAGGCACCCTAATAACCTTGGATCAAGAACAACTCTGAAACCGTCCATGCCAGAACCGCCAATACTTCTGCTGTCCCTAGTAACCTATGGTGGTTCCCTGCGGTTTCTGCCACTGCAAGAACCAGAAACAACTAATTTGTCTTCATCTCACTTTCTAACCTCTGACATTGTGCATCCCTTTGGTAGATGGTTAGGTAGAACCTCACCAGAAATCAGCTGGCAATGGAGTTTGGAAAATAAGTTTCCCACCTTCCAGTCTCCAGTGATAAAAAGAATACAGAAGAGCAAATGTGGAGGTTAGTCCCAACAGAAAATTCATGGCAGAAGCTGGTCTATCAAAAGGTTTAAAATCATCATATAGCTCACATGCTAAAAAGAATGAAATGTAAAATAATAGATAACATTTGCAGGAAATAGGAACATGTATATTTAAAAGCTATCTGTTTAAATCTTTAGTTTCATACGGAACAGTGTAATTCTCTATATTATTACATTCCCCATAAAATAATAGGCAAAGGTAAAGTAATTCTAATCTATAAATCAAAAATAATATTCTTTTTAAAAAACCATTTAACTATTTTAATTTAAACAAAAAGTTTTCCAAGAAAAAATGTGCACACTGCAAGTATAGCTGTGTATATATTCATATATAAATATTATGATTTTATTCAAACATCTTTCTAAATGTATATCTGGATATTTTGATTTATGCATAATCTTCAGAAAGATGTTTGAATGTAGTCATAATTTGGAATTTCAGTTTCAGCTGAATATGTTTACATTTATTGGTCCAGAGGAAGACATATTTATTTTCAGGATATAGAAGTATAGGATTCTGAGTATTCATTTCATCAGTTGATTTGATGCAAATCATAAGATTTGAAGGGCTTAGAATCAAAGTTACATGAACAACAAAGGTACATTTCACAGTCTCAATCTGAAATGAGAAATATCTTTCCAATGTAAGTATACATTTCTTAATCTCCAGTAACATTACCTAAGTGATTTTCATCTGCATTTACTATGCAACTCAAACTTGCAGTTTAGCAGTGCCTTTGAATTCTTTACTTGGACTCTATTTGGTGCACAAGGATACACTTTACCAGGACGTAACTTTTGAGATGTCATTTCCTTCAGTTCCTATCACATCTAAAATTGGCATTTGGTTAACTCTTACCAGACATTTTCTAAAAAAAGCCACAATTACAAAAACAGAAGTGTAGACCGACAGACATATTTTGTTTTAATTAAGTTTATTCAGTGCTGTCCCATCTTTACATTAGTTAATGCAAGCATGAGCTGCTGTATGTGGAGTAAGGTGAAAATAAACCCCCAAGAAACTTTCTTCTCAGAGGAGAATAGAGATATGCACTTAAGTGAGTAAAAGCAGGAGGATTATGGAAAAATACTTGAAAAACATATATTTGGCCAATTTCCTTTTCTAGATGACAGAAATTGGAGAACTATACCTATTACCTTTAATAAAATTAACAAGGCAAAATAACAAAGAAAAACATACTAGAAAACTCGAATTCACATGATTTATTTATTTAAACAGATACAAGATTCTATTAATGATGCATTTATTCCAGACTAAAAAGCTACAAAATATTTTGGCAATTTCAAGAGACTAATCATGGGGACTTAGCGGAGAGGACTTATGGGAACTTTCTGTCATTTCCATGCAATTTTTCTGTAAACCTAAAATATATGGTAGAGCTCAGTTTACAACAAAAGGAGGAAAAAATAGATGTGCTACTGATGAAGAAGATCTCATAGGCAGGTGATTCTAAAACTTTAGCCTTATTAAAGTTACCTGCAGGGCATGTGAGAGAAATGCTGAGTGCTATCCTCAGAGTTTCTGGGTACTATTTAATAGGTTAAGCAGATACAACAAGAAATTTTGAATCCTCTGATATTTTTGCATGTTTTGTTTATTTTTATATTATTTGAAGTATTAAAGGAACAACAGCACAAAGCTATTATTTTATTAAAATATTTAGGAGAATTCCACTAAGTCCTTAGTCAATTTTAAACATCTAAGAGATGTTTAAAATTTCATTTGGAATTTTTAATGTATTAATTGTGTAAACAGTCTTAAAATGTTTAGAGAAAACATCGTAGTAGTTCTTTATACTTAATAAACTAAGCATTATACGAAGCATAGGTAGAAGTAATAGATTCATGTGCAAACACAAATTGACACAAATGTTTTAGATGACAAATGCAATAATCTAAACCATTGTGAATTTCTGCCATAATTTTGGAAATCACCTGCACTTCTATTCCTTTTCTACCTCTTAAAATAGATTTCTCCCACAAAAGAAAGCACAATCAATGCACAAATTATAGTTCCATGCACTAAGTATATAGGAGAAAATAAAATCTTTGTGGCATACTCTTATCTACTTAGAATTGGCCAACTGGGACAGCCAATGACCTTACCCCAACCTCTCAAGTAAGGAAGACTGAGGACTCCTGAGGTTGTGTTTCTTACTCTCCCCGCCTCATTTCCCATAGCAACTGACCTTTCTCCCATCTCCCCAGTCATCTTAGGGCCCAGACAGAGAGTCTCTTTATGATAATAACTAGTTAACCTAGAAAATGAATTTGTATTAATTAACAAATGGTGGAGAAAAAAATGATATTCCCTGCTTTCCAAGAAATACAAATTTATTTTAATAGTAATTATTAAGAGAAAATGTAAATAGTATCCTTACCTTTGATATACCTTGGAAGTCATTATAGTTATGAAAATTAATCATACTCAAATTACATTAGATTCTAAAGCAAGAATAATAAATACATTGCACTTATGCTCAATTACTACTTTATCTTATATCTGCAAAAGTCATTTATAAGGAAGTAAATCACTCCTGTGATTTTTCTTGATACAGTGTCACTACAAATAAATCACAACTACAAAATTAGATAAACCACATGTCACCTCAAGCCTAGATAACAAATTTGTTGACAAGATCAAATACAGACTTATAGATGACTTCTGAATAATCATTTGAGTGGAAGATGTGTCAACAAATTTCCATATGAATCATTGTTTCCATTTTCATAAAAGGTAATGATGTTCAATGAGTTAGTTATCTAGGTGAACAATAAAACATGCCAAAAACTTAATGGCTTAAAATAACAAATGTTTAGTATTTTTCATGAGTGTTTGGGTAGTTCTGCTAATCTAGGCCCAGACTCAGATAAACTTCTCTGGGATCACTAATCTGTCTGTATTAAACCAGCTGGTCCAGATAGCCTCCGCTGGGCAACCCAGCCCTGCTCCATTGCTCTCCCATACTCCAGTTGGCTATCCTGGGCTTGTTGTCTATGAGGCAGAATTCCAGGGAACCGTGCTAGTACCCAAGTCTTCTTGAGGCATAGGAATAGATCTGTTGTATTGACATTTCAGCCACATTCTGTTGGTCAAAGCACAATTTTTACACCCAGATTTAGGAATAAAACAGAGATCATCCCTTGATTAAAGAAGCTGTAAAATTATAATGCAGGGCTGGGCGCAGTGACTCATGCCTGTAATCCCAGCACCTTGGGAGGCCGAGGCAGGCGAATCATGAGGTCAGGACATCGAGACCATCCTGGCTAACATGGTGAAACCCCTTCTCTACTAAAAATACAATAAATTAGCCCAGCTTTGTGGCGGGCACCTGTCATAGCAGCTACTCAGGAGGCTGAGGCAGGAGAATCACTTGAAGCAGAGGTTGAAGTGAGCTGAGATCATGCCACTGCACCCCAACCTGGGTGACAGAGAGAGACTCTGTCTCAAAAAAAAAGAAAGAAAGAAAAAGAAAAAAATACATAATGCAAAAGGTACACATAAAGGGAGGAGTAGTGAAATAAGCCATTTTTGCAATCAATCCACTACAGTAATTTTCTCTAACTATAGACATGTCACAAGTATAATTTCAGAATAAATTATTAAGTGGATCTTGAAATATACGAGACACATCTGAATTTCAGAAAGGCTTTAAACCAGATCATTTATATAATATGTGATGAAAAGACGGCAGCAAGTAGCTTTGAGTTGAGACTATAATTAGGCAGATTTGTAATAAATGAAATAGGAATATACAAACATGCTTACTTATAAAATAACGTCAACTTAAGGAAACATTTCCAGTGGTAGAGCATAAGGCTTTCTTCTCAGTCCTGTTCTGTTTAACACTTACCACTACTTATGAAAATATGACTATACCTAAAAGTTGACACGAAGCTGGAGGGGATAGTATTTTGGATGACAATATTGGCTTCTAAACAAGGCCTCAACAAGGTGAAACTCAATCAAATGCAGCAAATCTCCCTGTAGATAAACTAAGGGACAGCAATAAAATCAAATCCCAAAATGTCCAATTACAGACCCGTTTAGCTGGCTAAGCATCTTAAAGGTTTTTAGATAACAGTGACTTCAATAATAATCAACAGTGTATATAACCTACATTAAAAAATCTTTGAATATAGGTTACATTAATATAAGAAAAGTGTATACTCTAGAATAAAATAATTGTTTTCTGTACCTCAATGCTCACTTTGAATTCACCCTACAATTAAGCTCTTGAATAATATAGTTATCATTAGTTTTAGCACTATTTTTGTTATTGAATTTCAGTCGATTTTTCAGTGTCATTGAAAATTAGTTACTTGGGGCATACAAATTCTCATTAATTAGTAAGGGGCATTAAAAATTGGTAATATTTGGATGCAAAAAGAAGACATTGTATGTTTCACTTACTCTTATTATAAAAACATTAGAAATGATAGTAAATACTTATAGTATCTGTATCACTCAGGGTTCTCTAGAGAGACAGAATTAATAACAGAATATATATCCTATTATTATATATATACTAATATATAGTATGTATGTAGGATATCCTACATATATCTTATATATATCCTATTGTTATATATATACTAATATATAGGATATATATGATATCCTATATATACAATGCTATATATATCCTCTCTATATATCCTATTATTGGGTCTGTCTCTCTCAATATAGAGTGTATATACATATATCCTATTATTAGTTCTGTCTCTCTATATTTGGGAATATATATATCCTCAATATATATAGATATAGATATATTCTCTCTAGATAGATATATAGATATGTGTATCTATATATCTAGATAGATATCTAGATATCTAGATATGTGTATCTATATATCTAGATAGATATCTAGATATCTAGATATATAGAACTCTCTAGATAGATATATAGAATATAGATATATCTATATTCTATAGATATATATAAAGAGAATAGATATATATATTCCCTATATAGATAGATATATAGAGAATAGATATATATATTCCCTATATAGAGAATATATTCTCTATATATAGATATGTAGATACATAGATACAGAGAATATATATATATAAAGGGGAGTTTATTAAGTATTAATTCACATGATCACAAGGTCCCACAATAGGCCATCTGCAAGCTGAGGAGCAAGGAAAGCCAGGTCTGAGTCCCAAAACTGAGTAACTTGGCCGGGCGCGGTGGCTCACGCCTGTAATCCCAGCACTTTGGGAAGCCAAGGCCGGTGGATCACGAGGTCAGGAGATCGAGACCATCCTGGCTAACATGGTGAAACTCAGTGTCTACTAAAAATACCAAAAAAATTAGCCGGGTGTGATGGCAGCGCCTGTAGTCCCAGCTACTGGGGAGGCTGAGGCAGGAGAATGGCGGGAACCCGGGAGGCGGAGCTTGCAGTGAGCCGAGATTGCACCACTGCACTCCAGCCTGGGTGACAGAGCGAGACTCCGTCTCAAAATAATAATAATAATAATAATAATAATAATAATAACAACAACAATATTTGATTTCTATATGTGGGTGCTCCAGTGTTGGGTGCATATATACTTAAAATTGTTATATTCTTGTTGAATTGACCCCTTTATTTAATGACCTCCTTTGAGACTCCGTCTCAACAACAACAACAACAAAAACTGAATAACTTGGAGTCTAATGTTCAAAGGCAAAAAGCACCTAGCATGGGAGGAAGATGTAGTCTGGGAGGTTAGCACAGTCTAGTCTTTTCACGTTTTTCTGCCTGATTTATATTCTAGCTGTGCTGGCGGGTGATTAGATGGTGCCCACCCAGATTAAGGGTGGGTCTGCCTTTCCCAGCCCACTGACTCAAATGTTAATCTCCTTTGGCAACATCCAGGATCAATCCTTAGCATCCTTCAATCCAATCAAGTTGACACTCAGTATTAATGAACAGTGTCAGAAATAAAAACAAGGATAAATAACATAAGTTCTGAACTGTTAATACAGACATTAAATTTTAAAAATTACTATGGGCCACAAATGTTAAAATAATTGAAATCATATTTTATATAAAAACTGATGATACATGGTCAAATATATACTCAAAGGAAAATACATGTAAGTATTATTTATTATTTAAAAGAAAGGGATCGACTTCTGGTTTCTGCTTAAGGCATAGGAAGCTGGAAAAAAATGTAACTCCCACTCTCACAAAAGGAGAAATCATTATAATCTGTAAAATGATTACTGTTACTGAACCCATCAGATTCAAAATTTCGAGGTAATCTGTTCAGAGATTTCCAAAGACTTGGGGAGAAATATGACCATTAGGAAGTGACCCTCAGCCCCAGAATGAGAATAGTCTCAATCCTTGGGACCCAGGAATACAGGGTCTGCCAACCATTGAGACTAAACTAGGACAGCAGGAGAAACCCCCTGACTCTCAAGGGAGAGGATAGCAAGCACCAAGTATCAAGCAACAGCAGTCTATTTCTTATGAAAAGGCAATAACGCAAACAAACGGATGAGACGTACGCAGTAAGGGGAATCCTGGACCTGAGAGTGAAGAAGACTTAGAGGAAAACTTTGTGGCCAAATATGCATGTATAAGAAATTCTAGGGTGGGTGCAATGGCTCACACCTGTAATCACAGCACTTTGGGAGGGTGAGGTGGGAGGATTACTCGAGGTCAGGAGTTCAAGTCTACCCTGGGCAACATGGCAAGACCTCATCTCTACAAAAAATAAACAAAATTAGCCAGGTGTGGTGGCACGTGCCTGTAGTCCCAGCTACTCGGGAGCATGAGGTGGGAGGATTACTTGAGCCCTGGAGGTCGAAGCAGCAGTGAGCAGTGATGGCATCACTGCACTCGAGCCTGAGCAATGGAGTGAGACCCTGCCAAAAAAAAAAAAAAAAAAAAATTCTAAAGGAATTTGAAGCCAATGGCAAATTGCAGGTAATTATAGCAACAGCAAAACCCAAACCCTGATAAACTTTGAATAAAATTGACCTATGTCTAACACTATCAGCCAAGTATTTGGAGCCCAGAATACCACTGTGAACATTTTATATGTACTTAAAAATAATACACATTATGGATATGGAACGTTCACAATGTTAAGTCATATTCTGGGCCCCCAAAAAACTAAATCTGAGCAAATTAAATAAATGTAAATCAAATAAGATTAAACTTTAACTAAAGTGTAATTATTTTAGAAATTACTGAGATATCTGAAAACTCCTCAAATGTTTGTAAATTAAGCAGCACACTCCTAAATGCCTCATGGGTTAAAGAAGTTAAAGAAAAATGTTAAGATATTTTGTATTGAATTGAAATAAAAATACTGGTTATCAACACTGTGATATTCTGCTAAAAATACTTAGGGGAAAATTTATAGCATTAACCCTGATATCAGAAGAGAAAAATAGTCTCAAATCAGTAATCGAAAATCTTTTTTTTTTTTTTGAAAATAAAGAGAAGAGTAAATTAAACTCAGAATAAGCAGAGAGAATAAGTATCATAAGAAAATAAGTACATTTAAAATATAAAATAAAAAAGCAATAAAAAAGCAAAAGAAACATAGAGATGGTTCTGCAGGTGTAAAAACTTTTACTTCTTAGGATATCTGGCTGGGCCTGATAATGTGGAGCAAGATAGATTAACATATGAAAAGCATACAAATTTATATAAAATTTATGTGACACAGGAGCCCCCGTAAGGAAATAAAGACACAAAAAAACTGGCAAAACATAAATATCTTTATTCTAAGTTGAACAAAGAGAGGCAGTTTTTGAAAAGTAGCTAAACTATAGGGGAGGTTAAAAGAAGATAATAATTGTTTTAACAAGGTCTCTTTCTTCAGAATTATCTAGGCTATGACTCCCCATGAAAGAATGTTTCTTTTCTCCTGGAACAGGAAGGACATCTTTCACACAGGAGTTTTTCTCTTCTGTTTTCAGGAAGAAAACGTGAGAGATGAACGTCTGCTTACATGTGCTGTTTTTGAAGTGCTTTTAGCTCAAAATAATCCTTATACCAAAGTGGCACATTTTAGAGTGGCATAGTCTGCTCCCACTTCAATTCTTTGAAAGCATCAATAAAATTGATAAAACTGTAGCCTAGCAACTCAAGGAAAAAAAAAAAAAGAGGCAAGAAGCAAATTAGCAGCAACAGCAAAGAAAGAAGAGATATCCCTAAAAGCCCCGAGAAAATTAAACTATAATAAAAGGATATCATAAGCAACTTTATGCTCTTAAGTTCAGCAACTTCAGTGAAATGGACAAATCCTTGAAAGACAACCAAAGTTCACCCATGAAGCAATGACTTGAATGGCCCCATAACTCTTTATAAATTAACATTTAATTGAAAAATATCACAGAGAAAAATTCAGGATCAAATAGCTCTACAGGTAAATTTTATCACACATTTAAGCAAGAAAAATTATCATTTCTAAAAAGAAAAAAACTCTTCTAGAAAATTTAAAAGGAAACACTTTCCAACTCATTTTTGTCATGAAGCTAGCATAATCTGATAATAAAACCAAAGGCACTGCAACAAAACAAACTCTGAAACATAATCCCTCATGAATATAGATGCAAAACTCCTCCATTAAATATCAGTAAATAGAATCTAGAAATGTATCGTAAGGTTAATACATTAGAAACAAGAAGAATTTATCCCAGAAATGCAAATCTAGTACAACTTTCATACTTCAACAAACTAATTCACCAAATCAACAAGAGGAAGAAATCATCTCAAGAGATGGAGAAAAAGCATTTGGCAAAGTTAACAACCATGAATTATGAAATATCTCAGCAAACCAGGAACAGAAAGCTTTTACATATTGATGAATGCCTGCAGCAAACACTGAAATAGTAACTACTTCCCCTTAATATCAAGAACAAGGCATAATGTCCACTATCATTATTTCTGTTAACATCATAGCTAATATCTTTTTCTGTGCATAAGGCAGGAAAAAAATGAATAAAAGTCATTTCACTTGGAAAGAATGAATGAAAATCATCTCTATTCAAAGAGTACCTTATTATCTATACAGAAAATCCCAATAAATAAATAAAGGCAAGGAGACAGAGAAACGTGGAATAGGAAACAAGAAGAGAGAGAAATTATGTGAGATAATTATTCAATTAAATATTTTATGAAGAGAAAAACATAAAGATAACAATTATAGAAAAATCGTATATTTAAATGCAAAATATGCATTAGAAAATATATAGACAGAATAATTTATTAAGAAATCTGAAAGCTATTTGGGAGGCCGAGGCGGGCGGATCACAAGTTCAAGAGAACAAGAGCGTCCTGGCCAACATGGTGAAATCTTGTTTCTACTAAAAGCACAAAAGTATTATCTGGGCATGGCGGCGCGCGCCTGTAATCCCAGCTACTTGACAGTCTGAGGCAGGAGAATCGCTTGAACCCTGGAGGTAGGAGAGGAGGTTGCAGTGAGCTGAGATCGTGCCACCGCACTCCAGCGTGGCGACAGAGTGAGACTCTGTCTCCAAAAAGAAAAAAGAAAGAAATCAGAAAGCTAGATTAGAAATGCATATTCAAAGAAACCCCACGGATGGATCAATCATAGACAAAACAAACCAAGAAATAAAATTCAATACGTATATTTGTGAAAGGTGATATAATGAAAGAGAATAACATAAATATTTATAAATAATATACATAATTATTCAATTTAATAATACTAGAAAAATTAATAATTTCTATGTCAAGTAAAATGTTTGAAAATTAGATTAACAAAATTTAAGAAGAATAATGGAAAACAATGAAGAAACAATCAGAGAAGATCTATTGAGTATTATCTTGGGCTCAGGAGGTTTTACCAATAATTTGTCTCTAGCTTTCAAAAAGCAGATCTTCAGTATTAATTGTTCTTCAGCATAGAAAAAATAAATAGTCAACTAAGTGAATAAATGCAAAACCTCCGTAGCTCTTTTTATAAAAGCCTAAAATTTAAACATCTCCAAATATAAGCTACATAAAGAGAGTAAGCAAACAAAAATAAATAATTAGAAACAACTTATTTTGAATTCTTTGTACAACTGTAGTTGTTCTCTCTTCCCACCTATCTACACATTTTGTGTTCATTCTAATTCTTTCAGAAATATTGGCCAGGCGCGGTGGCTTACGCCTATAATCCTAGCACTTTGGGTGACCACTTAAGGTCAGGAGTTTGACACCAGCCTGGTCAACATGGCAAAACCCGCTCTCTACTAAAAATACAAAAAAAAAAAAAAATTACCTGGGCGTGGTGGCCCGTGACTGTAGTCCCAGCTATTTGGGAAGCTGAGGCAGGAGAATTGCTTGAACCCAGGAGGTGGAGGTTGCAGTGAGCTGAGATCGTGCCTCTGCAGTCCAGCCCGAGTGACAGAGCATGACTCCGTCTCAAAAAAAAAAAAAAAAAAAAAAAAAGCCTCACCAATGCAGTTGTGACACATGACCCGGGATTGATCAGTACTTACTAGTCCAGTTCATTAGACACAATAACCATCTAACCTAAGCAAGGACCATGTAAGTTCTTTCCTGATTGATTGAGTGTGCTTTGAATAGGGAAGTTCTCTTTCCACTGGGGTTTCCTAGATGGAACGATGTGTTGCTCAGGGTGTTGGTAGTTAATTATGGAGTTTTCCTCACAGCTGAGTTAAGCAAACTGCAACACAGAGCGAGGTAAAGCCAAATGATAGAGAGAATAGACAGAGCCTTGATGAGCCCCCGGAGCCAGTGTCATACCACTTCAGCCAAGTTTTGCATGTCAGTTGGTTTTCTTTTGTGTTTAATTTAGCTTAAAATTTACTTTTGTAATATTTCAATCATAAGCATTTCATCATAACCTATATATAATAAGAAAATGCTTATTACATTTTCAATGTTTCTTGACATTTATATCAAAATTTACACTTAATCTGAATTTACATTTGCATTCATTAAAACGTTAAAATATGAATACAGCTTGTGTGGTATGATCGTGAATTTTTTCCCCACATTTCCTTACTTTTATATTATTTTAAATTTAAATTTTTTTGCATATTGAAAATTAAGAAAAAATAATGCACAGAATCAACAGCAGGTTGACCTATACATTTAATTTAATTTTTAAATACATTAACATCTGCATGAATTCAAACTATATTTTCTGTGTGCGAAATTATCTTTCATTACAACTATTTCAATAAAACCATTATGCTAACTCCTTTCCTAACGAACCACAGGTTTAATTCTATCTTGTACAATAACTCAATAGGTTGTAGTCACAACCATGCCACTGTTAATTATTGTCATATTTTGATTCCTCTTATTTAATATATTATCAACAATAGGATTGCTAATTTCCACAGTTTAATCGATCTGTCATGACTTTTGATTCTTAGTTTTATGCACAAAATTCAATTACCCAGCTATTCAGAACTAAAAACTGTACATACCCCACTTCATTGAATTACTCTACATCCCCAGGTTTTATCCAAGATTAACACAAAGAACAGGTATATGGAGAATTACTGTATACTTTCAGTAAAATATATCAGTTAATTTATTTCTAAAAGTTGTCATTTGTGTTACTAAATAGCACATTGTGACAAGTATCTTTAAAATGTAGGGTATTTTTTACTGAAGTTCATTTTGATATTAGCATCTTGGTTACTAAATATCCTTTCGAACATTGGAAGTTTCTTGCCACCCGAAATCCTCTTAGTACTCCGAATCTACAATTAGGCAGGAAAGAAGTGCTTTTGTTTTTCCTGTCACGATCATGCTTAATTTTAAAATTGTACAAGTTGTGCTCAAATATGAACTCATAAACCTCTTTTCTTGTTACTGTAGATACCATTATAAAGTATTTAGTACTCAGATTAGTTTGCTCAGTGCTTTAAAATCCCGCAATATTCAAAAACAAAAGATTAAAACATTATATTGTAGTCATTAATAAATAAATTGTCCCCAGTGGAGAATCATATAAAATACAGTTAAAGAAATCTCCTGTTTCATTATCAGAGGATGACTATTTTTAACGTGTATGCAAATAATCTTTCTCTTATATTTTGTATTTATTTATATACACTTAGAGGTCATGTATGTACACACAGAGATAGATTATTTATATAATCTTTTAGTCATTTATATACTCTCTTAGTCAACTTTTTTACTTTCATACTATTCTTTAATCATGAATACGATATGTTAAAATAACCCTTTGCATATGTCTTAATTTCATGTTAAGCAGAATTTAGCACAAGTCAATTTTTTCAAATCGGGAAAAACTTCAATTTATGACATTCTCCATATATAATTAACAACATTAACAGATAAATTTGCTGCGGGAACTTTCAGTATATTACAGGTTTATACTGTTTGTTATTTCTGTCAAGCTAGATTAATGTCTTTCCTATAAATTTAGCAACTTTATTAGTCTATAATTATTTCAGAAAAAAAGGCAGTGATTTAGTCAAATTCACATGAGAATGTTTTGGATTTTTTTTTCTAAAGTCATCAGTTTCAAGTGGACCGTAGTGCAGCCTTTTCCAGTTTCAGAGAAGAATTTCCTTTGAGATTGGTGCCATTCTCACAACAAATTTCTTCCCATATCCCGGCCCAATGAAATGAAAAGTTTTATTTTGTAGTTCTTCTATCCCTGCCTTTTCTCCTCAAAAACTTTTACATAAGCTAATATTTGGCAGCTATATTTCTGAGAACGAACTTTTTAAATAAGTCCACCCTCCTAATTAGTGCATAACCAGCCTCCTGTTCTGCCCAGTGTGCAGCTGACAAGAAACAGAACAATTTGACAGCAATGTGTGTGGTGTGGCCAATGGGTCTGTGGAAAACTGGAGGAGAGGGAAGCTGAGTCGGTACTGTCTAGCAAGTGATTTTACATCAGCCAGTTTTTCTTAATAAAGGGAAATTCGAACCACAAATAGGATGATCAAAAATGTGGCCTTTATAATAAGCGCTGTTGTCATTATCTCACTCTTTGGGCTTCCTAAGAGGGACCACACAAGTTTCATACACAGGCTATTGTGAGAATCAACAGTCGATTGTGTCCAGCACAGCACAGATATCATGAAAGATTTTGGATAAGGCCACTTTCTATTTTTTCCAAGTTGAAAAACGTTGCTAAATGTGTGTGATTAAGACTAAATCTTGTTCAAATCCACACTGCTTCTCTCACATCTTCTCAATGCCTTGCAAAGCTCTAAATTTGTTGTAAAATGGAAAGAATAGCATTTTCACTATTTAACTCAAAAGATTTTTGTGAAAAGTGGTAAAATATGAAAAATAATTAACTTTAAACATGTACATAGGATATTATTATGCAATTATGCAATTATGGATAGTCACCAGCCCATCTTATTGGAAACTTCAGTACTAGATTTACTAATTCTGTATCATTTTAGTCTTTTTTCTGTCTTATCCAAACATGTGGCCATGGAAAGGTATCTTTGTTTCTGTTGACTTTTTGTGTTTTCCAAGAAAATTAATAATATATAGCTATTTGAAACAACATTGGAACATTTTCTATGCCTAAGAAAACATGTCTCTCTTGATAAGAGTTATTATTTAGAATTGTATCTTAAAGTTACACCATAGAGATTTTTAATAAAATATTTTATTTCTCAGGGATATCTATAATTAATATTTGGTTATTAATTTAATAAGTGAAAGTGTCTCTATACTTATTTTAGGATGAATTTTTGTGTCTATCCTCTTTGCCTTAGTTTTATGTTAGTCTTTCCTCAGGCACTATGCTATGCAATATTTACATTTTGTTGTTTAGAAAGCTTAAATTCATTCCTAATCTCTTGCAGAATTAGCCTTAAGTAAACTAAGTAACTGATTTGTTTTTTTTTTTTTTTTTTTTTTGAGATGGAGTTTTGCTCTTGTTGCCCAGGCTGGAGTGCAGTGGTGCGAGCCCAGCTCACCGCAGCCTCCACCTCCCGGGTTCAAGCTATGCTTCTGCCTCAGTCTCCCGAGTAGCTGGGATTACAGGCATGCGCCACCACGCCCAGCTATTTTAGTATTTTTAGTAGAGACTGGGTTTCTCCATGTTGATCAGGCTGGTCTCGAACACCTGACCTCAGGCGATCAGCCCACCTTGGCCTCCCAAAGTTCTGGAATTACAGGCGTGAGCCACTGCACCCGACCAGTAAGTAATTGTTTACACAGAGAGTTTTTATGGGTGTTGGGATTGTCCTACAACCAAAAACTGACCTTTATCCCCTGTAACTTATGCTTGAAAATTATTAATTTAGGCTAAATAGCCCCATAGTGAAAGGAGTACTAAAAGTCACTATAAAACCAGATTTATTCTGAGCAAGTTTTGGTAAAGATGAGAGGAAAGGCTAAAGATCCTGAGACCCAAGAAGTTGGGAGAAGTAAATGGTGCACCCAATAAAGCTTTATATGCTAAAGTTTGAAAAACTAGAACTAAAATTAGAAGCTGTTTGTAGCTGTCAATAGATGGAGTGTTATTTTTTATACGATATGAAGAGGGGAAAACAGGGAGATGGGAAATCAAGGTAGTCAAAATGCACAGTAAAGGGGCTGTTTTTCAAATTCCACTCTTTTTCTTTCAATGTGGGTAGATTTAAGTAATAACATTGACGGTCTTATTTTATTTATTTGATTATTTTTATTTTATTTATTTATGTGTATTTTTTGAGACAGAGTCTCACTCTGTCGCCCTGGCTGGAATGCAGTGGTGCGATCTCGGCTCATTGCAACCTCCGCCACCCCACAGTTCAAGCGATTCTCCTGCCTCAGCTTGCCAAGTAGTGGGACTAGAGGCACGCACCACCATCCTGGCTAATTTTTGTATTTTTAGTAGACACGGGTTTTCACCATGTTGGCCAGGCTGGTCTCGAACTCCTGACCTCAAGTGATCTGCCCACCTCCGCCTTTCAAAGTGCTGGGATTACAGGTGTGAGCCACCACCGTTCCTGGCCAATAATGTTGATGATTTTAATGCGACAAAATTAAGAGGCAGATGATAGCACCAAGCTGATAAAAATGTCTTTTTGCAGCATTTCTGCTCTTCATGTCAACTTTTATTTTCCTTTTATCGCTAATCAAGTAGAATCAAAGAATTTTTTGTTCTAATTGAAATTTCAGTTTTCAAAATAGCATTAAAATCCATCATTTTCTGTAAATTACTTAATGAAGTACAAATGCAGATTTGTTTGTCTTAATTGAATTTGAATGTAATATGAATGGATTTTCAGCATGTCAAATCAACTCAGTCTGGAACAGCATACTGTAACAACTGAAAGGAAAGTTCTTTTGAATCTTATTCATATTTAAAATAGAGTAATAGGACTTTCAGATTTAAAAATGTTTGCAAGCCATTACAAGATAGAAAGGAAATAGACTTTTAATTTAAGTGTATTATTATATCTCAAGCAATAGAAGAGTGTATGCTAAAAAGAGCTTTTAAATCCAATTCAGTTAATTAAATGTTCATATAATTTTATTAAGCATTAACTTTTTAATATAAATGACTAGTTAAACCAAACTTAGTAAACTAGAAAAGTAGATTTTAAATCTGTACTCTTAAAATGCCTAAAATCACTTATGTATGGTGTGTAATCAAACTCACTGTTTCTTTTTCCCTCATGATAATTTTTCCCAATTGGTTAGAGTCTGCTTATTATATGACTTAACAAAACATAATTTTCCCCTGACCACCCCAATCCTCAATGTTCTCACCTTGTTATTATTCCTGTTGCATGTATTATAAGCTTCCTTATATTCATTGTTATATTCTCATGGATTTATGGCTGAACTATTGCCTTGTACTGAAGGTGTTTCAAGATCAAAACTACTGCTGTGTCCTTTTCATAACACGTGGCTTGTTTTTCTCCTTCTGTGGTTGATATCCAAAATGGTTTATTATTGATAATACTTGAGAAAACATTAACCAAGTTGAGAGTTTAAGGAGGTTTAAATGTAGAGCAAATCATCACTAATTAGTTTGTTTAAAAACTGAATTTAACCTTGATAGAAAGTTGCCTGGAAATAAATGCAGAACGTTGTTAGCAATTTGCTTACTATTATTTGAGGGTATTTATTTCTTCCAGAGATTATCATTTTTATGATAAGAAAAATAAAATATAATTTATACATGTTTTCTTTAAATGTTAATTAAACAACTAAGGTCTGCAATAAACTAGAAGAGTATGTACTCTAAGTAACTTAATAGAGTACAGTTGATATCAAAGGGCAGATAGTAAAGAAGTAATCAAGTATAGATGGGTGGACACAGTTTGCTATTTTACACTGAGTTGATTTAACATCGTGACAGCTAAATGAGGCCAGTTGCTTATACAAATTAGTTCATCAGTAAACAAAATCTTTTTGTGCAGAAATATCTGAAAATCAAGGAAATGACTTTTTTTCTGAACTGGAAAAAAGATACTTCTTTCAGAAAAGTGGTCATAACAGGCAAATTCATGATAAATGAGAGATGTACACTGTGTTCTCGAAGTTGTGTTAGGGAGAAGTAGAGTTGTAACTGTGGTAGGGCATGTAGCACACAAAGAATTGATGAGCTAGTGTGGTGAAATTAAACAAATGTCTTCTGGGAATCATAAAAATTTCATTGGAAGAGCTAAAACAAAAGTTTGTTTTGTTTTGTGTTTGGTACTTGGAGTCTGACATCTGTGAAATTGTCAGAACTGGTATTGCATTGGCAAACTTTGGAAGAATTAGTAAATTCTCTCCTGAAACAGGTGAAGAACATCCTGATAAGTTGCAGTAGTATTTGATGACAACTCAAGATGACTGAGTGCAAATTTATTTTAAGAACGTGTTTATTATTTTAAAACATATTTTTGTAAGCCATGAATTATCTTTCAAATTCAAATGTCATGGTAATGTAAATTCATATTTCTGCTTAACAGATTTAATAGAGAGCTATATAGAAACAATACATGATTTTGAAAACCTTCTATTTGATATGGAGATCTATGCTTATAAATGCCACAGATATTGAGCTTTAAGGATATAAATTACAAGCATCACTTACCATGAGATAGGAATAATCATGATAATAAGTACATTTTCTGAAGGGATTACTTAAGGGCAGTGAGAACTTCCTCAGCACTAACAACTGAGACGCTGAGATTTTTCTTTTTTAAGTTAGTGGCAGAAACACTATAGATTTGAGTCTAGAGATGTCAGGCTCCAAAAGGTATGTAAATTTTAAGATTATTACCTCGGAAGGAAAACAGCAATCTCTAGTACATAAGCCTTTTAAATGTCAACATAAAAAGTGTCATGAAATGTTCCAGTAGGATTTACATAAGCAGAGGAGAGAAAGAAGGCAACTTCAATGAGAGTAATATCTGGTAATGCTCAGAACGTGATAGCCATAAATTAGCTCATAAGTGATTTAAACTTTCTTTAAACCTGTGGAATTATATATGATGTCCTTTTCTCCCTTTTGTTCTTAAAGGAGACAGAGCTTACATTTTTACAGTGCATTCACTGGCATATCTTTCTAGTATGTTTCAAGTGCTCATAATTCCTCGCCCTTTCCTGCTATTGCTCTCGCTCTGACCTGAAGAAGGAAAAAACAAAATGGAACTAGATGAAATTCAATTCTTTCAGTGGCCCATTATTCCCCTAGCATTGCTGCTGTTTCAAAAATCTGCTTCTGTACCACTATTGAAGACTAGGACTTAGCAGACTGGAAAGGTGATCAGATCACCATCAACCATGAAGGAGCTATATATAGTGGGGATGAGGCAGAGAAAAGACACTGGGAGAGGAAAGCAGAGCACTTACATCATAGGACTCCAAAGCTGAAAATACAAGTCTGCAAAACTTAGAAAAAGAGTAGTCTTCAGAGAGGGAACTATTGATGAAAGCAGGCTGTTGATAGGTGAACAAAGGACGCCTTTGTGTGAACACTGGCTAATTAAGTCTTGCAATGACTACAGAGAGATTTCTTTTGTGTAGAGGAGAGAGACATATAAGAGTGATATACAAGTTCAGATTGAAAATACTTATTCATATTCTTTGGGGGAAGGGCCATTTGCCTACTAAACAAAACGAATGCCGCCCATTTTTTCGCTTTGAGCAAGCATGGGGAGAGTGGGAAGAGGCAGGCTTCTAAAGTAGGTGAAATTGTTGGACATGAAAAGTGCCTTTGACTCACGGTTTCAATGGATTTAACCTTTATTAAATATAGAACCCCTATCAAAATAGCTATAAGCTGAGAGAATTGCTTCCAATACACACTCCTTTTCTTAGTAGTCATAGAAAAAACAAAGCTTGATAAGCTCTTGGGGCTGGAGTATTCTTCTCCCATATGGGAGTTATTATTTCCAGTTCAGTGTGTCTCAAAGTAGGGGTCAGGTCTCCCAGAGGCCATAGGGGTTTGAGAGGGTTAACACAGAACAGAACTACAGAACTCTGAAGTGATCAGTGTTGATGATGGTAGTGAACTCTGAGCTATATAAACCAGATGAAAGGCCTCTACTTACCAGCCCTGGGCTTCACTTGTCTCCTAGCAAATATTCAAATATGTTCCCTCTCCAAGAGGGGGCTCCAAACTGCTATTTGATGGCTACAAAGAAAAGTTTATGAAAATCAAAGGATGCTTCTAGCCAGCACCAGAACCTGAAAGCAGTAGAGCAAAGAGGAAAGACATTGACTTAGAACGGTTCTAAATGTGTAAAGGAAGTTAGCAAACCTCTATGGAGACATAAACCAAAGTCTCAGGTGCTCCAAGTATTCTGGGCCCGGAAAATACAGACTTTATCCTTTCTATTGGCTCTTGCAGTCTACGCGGAAACATTACATTTCAGAACAGTAACCTCATCTTAGAAGTGTCTCAGGAATCCATGGAATAAGTAAAGGGATTTTGTTCTTAACCACCTAATTACTGTCTATTTCCTGAGCCCTTTCTCATGCTCTTATAATCAGTGACAAATGAGCAAACCTAGAGGTGGGATAGAGATTTTGATAATCATTACAATCAGACCTTTCATCATTCTCAACCTTAACTCATAGACTAGCAAAGGGCTCTCTGCTTCTTCCAGCCTGTTGACACCTAGAGTAATTATTCCCAGGAAGGTAACTCTCTGAGGCACTATTTCTGTTCTCCTTAATGAACAAGTACCAGCTTACACACTACCAGCATTGATGAGCAGTGACGCCTTCCTGTCAGCTAGGTAATCTGTTGGCAGAAAATGCCACAGACAGTTTAAATTTTCCATCTTTCAAAATTTCTCATGCAAATGAGGCTCAGTAATTAGTGCTGACCTTCCAGTATTACCCGTTGTCAATCAGCTGTGCATCAGGTTCAAAGATTCTCTTATGCAAAACACGAGCATAGGAAGCATCCCTGGAGCGATACATATGTAAGAGGGCAATGTTCTAAAAGTTAGCCTACTGAAAGAATCCAAGGATCTACTCATGGAAGAACAACATGCTTAACTTTTAAAAAGCATTATTTTTCAAAGCACTGTTCAGGAAACACTTGTGTCAGTATTATCATGATGTTTGTACCAGTTCAGATTCTGAAGCCATACTCAGGCCTGCTAAACAAGAATAACTGCATATGAGATCCCTGAATCTGCATTTTATACAAGTATCTTGCAAAAAAAATCCCTAATGCTAAAGTTTGGGAGTGATTGGTAGGGGCATGCATTCATAATGGTAAGGCCAGAGAGCACTTTTTCCCATCGCTAAATCCAATAAACATTATTACATCTCATTTATGCAAGATGTCACTATGTTTATTAACACATGAGCAAGGTATGGCACTTGCTCTCAAGGATTACTTTATCAATCTAAGAAACATATTAAATCAAGGAATATGAAACGGAAGCTGTAGAAAACTATTTTTAAGAGTGGAATAAGTGGTACGCACTAAGAGAATGCCATAAATTTGAAAGTATCTGCTTCTTTGCTCTGCCTACAGTAAGATGTACTCTTAAGGTTCTATGTCTTTTACATTTAGCAGCCAAATTTATCATCAAAACTGTAGCACAAATTTTAAAGATATAGTCCTAAGCCCAGGATCAACTAATGAAATGCTTATTCTCTGGCAATCTGTGAAAACATGCACTTAGAAAGTTTGGTTTTCAGATAGGTGCAAATATAGCTGAAATATTTGAAATTTAGCCTATCAAGGAATCTGTAACTCTTCTAAAAATACCTGTTTCTTAACCAATACATGACAGCTGATTTATCACACACTTTTATTTTTGAAAGAAATCAAAGACAGTCCAAAAGACTCTTGAGATTTTTCCATCCAGGGAAAAGGGAGTATCAGTAGATTAAACGTTTATTAGCAGAAAAAATAGAATGATCTTCTTAAATATTCACAAAATGAATAAATCAAACTTACCTGAAACTCAAAAATGTGCATACAGTCTGAGAAGGTTTATTTTACAACAGGATAATATATGGATGTCTTTATTTATTTGTGTTTATTTTATGAGGAATTAAAATTTTAATATTGCTAGAGAAACATTCACATCATTCTCACCATCAAGATCATCTAGGCGATAACGAATGTCCAAAGAAGCCTATTTACATTGACTGAAATTGTTACCTCACCTTTTCGAATTGTAAATGTATGAGGCCTGATTATTTCCCACTGTGCAGGGTGTTTCTCTTGGGCAAGGTCTAACAACTAAAGAGCCATTTGCTTGTTGAGAAAGTGCTGAATCTGTAAATGCTGACTCAGCCGGGCAGGAGGTGGTAAGATTAATGGACACCAACCGTAGGGAAAAGCAGTCCGTGAGTGTTAAGGGCCTTGGTGGGAGAAACATTCCCCTAGTGAAAGAGAGAACACACACTTCGCCCTTCCCTTCACCCCATGGCCAGACATCCTGTTCTATATGTCTCAGTCCCGTGTGGTGGTACTATTGGAAATTTATATCTCTGTTCAGTAATGATTCAATCACACCAACTCATCACACATCTTATCATAAACTTTAACTGCCGTGATACTTTTAAATGGGGTCAGTTTTATTTTCATCAATAACATATGAATTCTGCTTAAAATAATAAGCACAATTGTAACAGTCTATCAAACTACATATGAAAATAAGATATGCTCAAGGGCATTTCTTTAAGTACAGCTTAAAATACTACAAGGTATTGAGGAAAATACTGAATAGCCATGCAATGTAAAGGGATAACAATGGATTATAGGAAAATAAATGTCATACCACCTAGCTGCTTTTTGATCCCTTAAGATGTATTTAAAATGTGCATAGTGTGAGAGAATAGAAACGTGAGGGGTTTTCTGTGTTAGACAAAATTCGATTCGTATTTTTACAGACGTGTTCAATTGTATTTGCAGTCTGAAAAATAATACACATCTTGCATTTCACATTTACTTTTCATCCAGGATGTCTGACATATTAACATATTTCATTAACATCCCAAAGAGTGACAGTGAATGAGCAGCACTGAAGGGATTAAACCATGTTTAGCTCACAATTTGTGAATATGAGCAGTTCAATTTCAACACTTCACTTAATTCAGTTGATATTTTAAAATATTAGAATTTTGCAGGTACAAAATGCAACTTGTTAATTGTGTAAATATTTACTGAGTATCTGCTATGCGCCAGGTGCTGTTTCTAGCAACTGTGGAGATAGTAATAAATAAATGACTAATCAAGTGTAGAGTCATGCTATTGTCAAGAGAGTGAAAAAAAGGAGTTAGACTATTTCAAGTCAAGTTAGATGTAATTAAGAACAAATGTCTTCATTCTCTGGTTCTCCCAAAAATAAGTAAATATTACATTTTTTTTGTTTGTTTCTTTTACCTGCCTGCACTTTTGCCTTTACTCTTTTCCTTTGTAAAGTCAGTGTTTCACGGATAATATCATGAGAAACAAAATTAGGACCTTAAATAAATTCGTTAAATTTCTCTGAGCCTCAGTTTCCTGGGATAATTTATAGAGTTTTCCTGATGAGATAAACTGAAGTTTCATCTATGAAAAAGCACATTGTAAACTGTATAAAGACAAAAGACTTGTAGTCTAGCAGGGTTTTGTGGGCTTCCAGGTGAACCTTATCAATGTTAAATCTAAGAGAAAATGTTTCAGTGAAAACAATTTATAGACAGCAACCACAAATGTGTAGGAATGAGGAAATTTTAGTGTATTTCACTTCCAATTTCTTATTTTTTTTAAGGTCTACTTTTCTAAGTAGAAAGAGGTAAATGTTAAAAAGAGGTAAATGTTAGTAAAAAAGGGAAAAATCAATTAAATATATTTCTTCAGCTGAAAAACTTAAACTCAAAATACATACATATGTATAGTAACTTATGATACCTATAAGACCTCATGTTTTACAAGCCGGTTGTAAAATGTCTCTTTTATACTGTCTCAAAGGAACAAGTCAAGAATGCAGGCGTAGGAAACTCATATGAAATTTAGTTGAGTTATGACTAATGGTGCTGTGAACAATTTGTCTTTAGAAGAACAGTGAGTAGATTAAGATTTTCTCCGTTTTCATAAAATGTTTTTATTTGTAATCATCCTTTTAAACACAGGTATATGTATTGTCTTTTTCATCTGTCTGACTTAATTTGCAGAAAAAGTTGGATGGAATATCCTGATTGTATTTATCTTTTTAAATCACTTCTGGTGGGAGTGCTTATCTTAGCAAAAAGCATGAGGGAAGATAAATTCATTCCACTTGGGAAAAGGTTCAGATGTCCCTGTTGTTTACTAAATAACTAAATGAAGCAATAAGTCATGTTATCACTTTCTATAATATCTTCATATTAATACAAACATGTTCGTCCTCCAAAAATATTTATCAGTGTTAACTGTTTTAAATATGTCTCCCACTTAACACTTTAAAATTTAATCTCTAAACCATTATCTTCTTCCTGGTTCAGCAGGAAATACTGCCTGTCATTAAATCAGTAACCCCTTATGTTTATGAGTAGCAAGAACTGTAAGAGCCAGACGTATGTGTAGAGTAAAACCTGTCTAATTAGCATCACTCATCACATTACTGTGTGTTGACAAGAGTCTTTCATAGGATATCGTATTTTGGCACATGTAATGGATGATACAATGTAGACTAGTTCATCGTTATTATTTTATCTTCCTCATATAACTTCTTCTCAAGCTTCTTTCTTTTTTCTTTTTTCTTTTTAACATTTCCCAAATTACTTGCAGCACCCTGACCCGTAGGTGCCTCATTCTTCCTTCTTGAGGAGAGATCACAGGCAGTACTAAGTCTAAATATGTTAACATTTTTATATAGTCGAACCTTGTACCTCCTCTTTTACAATTGTGTCTGTTGCTTTAGATCTGCTTCAGAATCTGTAATTCACTGTCCAGGATATCAGAAACTGACTGAAAAGTGTATAAAATCCAACCACTGTAAGTACAAGAAAAAAAAAAAAGGAAAAAAATGGTGGAAGAAATAACCTGCTTCTAATAATGCAATCTAATAGTTATTTTAATGAAGTCACCACACCTTGAAATCCACAAGCACGTTTCCTGGACTCAAGTTTCTAAGATTCTACTTTGCTATTGAGAGAACAATAAATAATATAATTGGGCTTTTTATTATGCAAATAAGGCAATATATGTGTAATAATCTTTTTGTGCAATTGAAAGTAACTTCCATTTTTGTGTAATTGATAGGTAATTGTATTTCCTTTTCAAAATCAATGTTGTATAGAGTTTTTTTTAAACAATTATCTTATATAACGTTAAGGTATATGTACAATGCAGATGAGCTTATTTTTAATCCTCTGAATAAGAAAACAATTTTAAATAAATAAATAAAACATATGTATGTTTCTATTAATTGCAAGATTAACTCTGAGTAAATGAAATCAATTAATTTAAATAAACTACAATAATTGGCATGGGAAATGTCAGGTCCAGAATTCTTTCTTAATTGTTTTTGATCATGTATTCTTTACTAAATTTCAGCAGAAGTTAAATTAATATGTTTTAGATTTTAACTCATTTATCTTATTTGGTTACATGTACCTTACTTCTTTTTGTATTTGTAACTATTTTAGATTTTTATGACTTATTTTCTTTACATATAGTTTGGAGTCTAGAATATAAAATGGAGTAACAAAAAATAGGCTAGTCTGTCACCCATTTGCTTTGTGGAATTGGCTATCACTATTGTGCAATATATCGTAACATTCATTCTGGGCATCTGTTTTCTTCTTTGCCATCATTTTAGTAAAACTTCTGGCTGGTGAAGACAAAATGTGAAAGTGGTTAATGAGACAAAAAAAATAAATATATACATTTTCCTGGATGGTGATAGGTAAGAGTGTTTAAAATGCACAATACATCATTCAAAAGTTTATTTTTAAATAATCACCCATAAGTGAATTTTGATTAAAACCACTGGTACGATTTGAGAACAAAACCAAGACTAGATTATATACTCATCACAGATCAGGAGAAAAAAATGAAGGAAAACCTTTCATCTTGCTATTTGCAACTTTCTCTATTGACAAAGGCTTTATGACGATCATGTTTCATGCCTCATTTATTATGGTTTTAAGGACTTTTTCCGAGAGACTCTAACCCAAGGAAAAAAAACATGTATTTTCTGTAGGTGATTTCTCTTTTTTGGGTACATTTCTTGGCTCTTAAATGCAAATTGAACATACTTTTTAAGTCAACTGTTTTACTTGCCTACTCTAAGTTTTAGGAAGTGACAACCTGTACATGGATGAAAGATTATACTACAAAGAATACTTACAGAACCCAGATATGTCAGTAAGTTCAATTTAGGTAACAAGTTATGGCTTAGTCTGTTTCGTGATGCTATTACAGAATCCCCAAGATTGCTTAAGCTGTAATAAATAGAAATATATTTGGCTCACAGTTTTGGAGGCCAGGGAGTACAAGACTGAGGGGCCTCATCTGACAAGGGCTTTCTTGCTCCATCATCCCATGGTGGAAGGACAAAACAGTACATGTGCAAGAGATAGGGAAGGGAGCCAAACTCTTCCTTTTATTGAGAATCTGCTTCCGCAATAACCCACTCCAGTGATAATGGCATTAATCCATTCATGGTGGAAGACCCCTCGTGACCTAATCACGTTTTAAAGGCTCCACCTCTCACCACTGTTGTATGTGTTTCCAACACATGAACTTTGGCAGGCACACTCAAACCATAACAAGTTACTTAGATAATGTCTGTTTCTGGATTTTTGTTCATTGTTTATTGCTGTTTTATTTCTGAGTTACATGTTTTTTTAAGATATAAATTTATTCTAATTTTGTACTGTAAGAGAGTTTAACAAAATACTTTTTCTGTTCTAACCCTTAATACAGAATGCAATGTTTCACTTCTGGTAACCAAAATATGTAGAGATTTCTCCCCACCAACAACCAGTTCTCCAGCAGATACCAACTGGCAGTCACATAATTCAATTGAATTCTGACACTACATACGAGGAGTAAGCATCAGATCCCACAGGTGAAGTACTCAGGCCCGCTGCACCGCTTCGGTTCACATGCCAATGGCCAACCTTAGGTTGCTTTGCCTGTGTGTCTGACCAAATAGCATGGAGTTCCTATGACCTCCTCTCAGGTTGAATGAATTTGCTAAAACACTTCGCAGAACTCGTGGAAACACTCCACTAATATCAATTTATTATATTATAATATTGTTATTATTATTATTATTTGAGGCAGGGTTTTGCCCTCTTGCCAGGCTGGGGTGCAGTGGCACAATCATGGCTCACAATAACCTCAACCTCCTGGCTCAAGCAATCCTCCCACTGCAGCCTCTTAACTAGCTGGGGCTCCAGGTTTGTATCACTACTCCTGGCTAATTTTGTATTTTATTTTGATAGAAATGGGGTTTTGCCATGTTGCCCAGGCTGTTCTTGAACTCCTGGACTCAAGAGATCTGCCTGCCTTGGCTTCCCAAAATATTGCCAATTTATTACAAAGAATATTTTAAAGGATGTGAACAAACAGCTAGATTGTGAGGTATGTAGGGTGAGATTCAGAGGGTCGGAAGGGTTCCAAGCTCAGGAACTTCTGTTCCCTCATATCGTTATGGTGTGTCTCCCTCTCGAATGTCGGTATGTTCTTATTCACCAACTTGGAGGCTCTCCAAACCCAGTCCTATTGTATTTTTATGGAGGTTTCATTACCTAAGCATGACTGATTAAATCATTGGCCATGGATGTTAAACTTAACTTTCAGTTCCTTTGGTTCCCATCTTGAGGGTATCCAGAAGCTCTCAGCCATCAGTCCTCTAATTAGCAAATAAAAAGATACTTAACTCGTTGGAGATTTCAAGACTTTTAAGAAGCTGGGTGCCAAAAAACAGTTTGAAGATCAAATACATATTTCTTATTATAAATCATACTATCACAGCAATATTTCTACTCTAAAACCAATATAGAGACCTATATAAACTTAATTTCCCCCACAAAATTCTCAAAGATCACTCTACTCCTGGAATGCCTCTATCTCCTAACTCCATGACTTAATTCCATTATATGTTTTCTGACCCCTCCAGTGTGTCCTAATTGAAGTCCCTAGTTATCTTTCTCATGTAAATACAAGTAAAGGAAAAAATAAAGAAATATAAAAACCAGTGGGAAACTTATCACCACACTGCAGATTAACGAATAGAGAAATAACATCCACATTGAAAATGAATTCCATTTTTGGTTAGTAAATCTTACATTTATATTGATTTCCATCATAATTTTAAATAAAATATTCTTTCAGATTACAATCTTATTTCATCATAATTAAAGCAAATCACAAGTTTTAAATTTAGTCTTAAATCATTAAAGTACTTAACACTGTAATAAATATTGGATATTTATTAAATATTCAGTATTTAAAAATCAATACATATTTAAAAATAAGTCTGAGTGGAGTGGCTAGGCCAGGAGCAGTGACTCACACCCATAATCTCAGCACTTAGGGAGACTGAGGCAGAAGGATTCCTTAGCCCATGAGTGTGAAACCAGCCTGGGCAAGATGGAGAGATCCTCCATGGTCTCTTTGGTAGAGACCTTCATCTCCACTAAAAAAGAAAGAAAGAAAATAAGAGAAAAAATAAAAGAAAAAAAGAAAAGAAACGAAGGAAAGAAGGAAGGAAGGAAGGAAGGAAGGAAGGAAGGAAGGAAGGAAGGAAGGAAGGAAGGAAGGAAGGAAGGAAGGAAACAGAGAGAGAGACAGAGGGAGAGCGGGAGGAAGGAAGGAGAGAGAAGGGAGAGAGAAAGAAAGAGAGGAGAGAGAGAAGGAAGGAAAGAAGGAGGGAGGGAGGGAGGGAGGGAGGGAGGGAGGAAGGAAGGAAGGAGAGAGAAGAGAGAGAGAAAGAGAAAAGGGAAGGAAGGAAGGAAGGAAGGAAGGAAGGTAGGAAGGAAGGAAGGAAGGAAGGAAGGAAGGGCGAGAGGGAGGGAGGGAGGGAGGGATAAAATATGACAACATATGAATAGATAAAGAAAGTGTGGTACATATATACAGTGGAGTTAAAAAGAATGACATCTTGTCATTTGCAACCACATGGATAAAACTGGAGGCTGTTATGTTACGTGAAACAAGCCAGGCACAGAAAGACAAACTTTGCATGTTCTCACTTATTTGTGGGAGTTAGAAATCAAAAAAATTGAATTCATGCAGATAAGAGTAGAAGAATGGTTACTAGAGACTGGGAAAGGTAGTGAGGGGGCAGTGGCGGGGTGGGGGGGGGAGTTGGAATGGTTAATGAGTACAAAATATAGGAAGAATAAATAAGACCTAGTATTTGTTAGCCCAACAGGGTGACTATAGTCAATAATAATTTAATTGTACATTTAAAAATAACTAAAAGAGTATAATTGGATTGCTTGTAACACAAAGGATAAATGTTCGAGGGGATAGATACCCTACTTATCTTTATGTGATTATTATGCATTGCATACCTGCATCAAAACATATCATATAACCCATAACTATATAAACCTACAATGTACCCACAATATTTAAAAGTTAACCATTCCAAAAATTCAAAAAGTTGCCAGACAGGGTGGTATGCATCTGTAGTCCCAACTACTTGAGTAACTGAGGTGGGAGGATCACTTGAGTCTGGGAGACCAAGGTTGCAAGGAGTGGTGATAGCACAACTGAACTGCAGCTTGGGTAACAAAGTGCGACCCTATCTCTATTACACACACATACACACACACACACATACACACACAAGCATGAACACACAATGTATATATTTCTGCTAAATCTTGAATTGTTAACTATACTTTATTACAACTAGTAATTGAAGCTCTGTATAAGACTCTTTTTAGAGTAAAACAGACAAACCAGGGTCCACATTTTATAAGGACTCTGAGTTTCCGGTTAATAAAGGATGTAACTGCAATATACACTCCTTTTTAAAAATTGGACCTAACAGTAATTCTTCCTTCAGATTGTCACTTTATGTTTAAGTTATATTTAAAGACATCATGCTGTTTTGAGTCTGTGCACTAGATCAAAGCTAAGCTCTTTCAAATATATATCAGCTAATTTCAACATCAAATGTGTTTCTAAGATAAAGGTTAAACTTCCAGTTTTAAGCTATCAACTAACACTTACATATTATGGCTCTAATCAATGCAGTATCATAGGATTCTACATATGGAGTGGACCTTGGAGGTGTCTATTTCAAACCCCTCATTTTACATTGAAGGAGTATTTGCAGACATAAAAATGCCCCTTGCCCAATATCTCACAACAGTTAGTGATAAAGATAGAAGGTTAATTAGATGTCCTGGTTGCTAGGTTAATTCTCTTTCTCTCATAATTTTTTAGGGGTTGGTAGCAAGAATTACTTTCATATCCCACTGGAGTGAAATAGAAACCACTTTGGGAGTTCCTTGCACTGAATATGAACTGAGGGCAGAGATGATAGTTAAAGCTGGATACATAAGCCACTGTTTTCACATACATAATAAGAGATCATGAACAAATGTTTTACTAAGTTTACGAGTTTCTTATGGAGGTAAGTGTTAAGTGAAAGTTCTTATGTTTCATTTTTCAGAAGAGAAGAAAGTGATTCTTGGATGAAGAGTTAGAATTTCCCTGCTACAAATCTCATTTCTGCTTATCTTCTCTCTTAAAGAATGTACTTTATATAAACCAGCTATCTAACTCACACATCTTAAGTATAAGAGGGTTTGTCACTGCTATGGACACTGAATACACAAAAGCATACAATTTATCTCAGAATTTAAAAACAGAAGAGGAAGAGAAAGGTAGCGATCTCCTTTTTTATGTCCTGCCTTGTATCATACAGGTAGAACTAAAAGTCTTGTTTATGACCCCAAAAAGAGATACCAATTAATGTCCCATGATCCATTTATAAAATTGAGTATATTACAAAAATACAAGAGATATAATGACTGACTATATATTAGAACATTAGAAATGGATCTCTACATTAAAGTAAATGATACTGAATATTAACTTAAAATAAATTTGTGAATGCAGAGAAATGAACTTTTAAAAGCACTGTTTAGATCTCTTAGTTTAATATTATGGTACCTTCTGAGGCCCATAATTTATGAGCAACGAAAAATCTGGAGAGTTTATTATTCAAAGGTGAACAAAGGTGTAAGAAATTATGACTATGGTAAGATGCTAATCAATGCTAACATGAGAAAATACATCAAAACAAAATGACATTACATACTAACCTCACTTTATGTATAAAAATGGAAAACAATTTAAAATATTGGCATATCATATCCAGCAGTGTATTTAAGGAAACATAGAGTAAAAGTTTTTTTTTTTAGTTGAAAGTTTAGAAAATAATCAACCATTAGGGGGAAAATGTATTAATAAAATTAAGTAGCAACCTGTTTAATTACCAGATTAAAAGAGAAATATCTTTACAGACTCTGAGAAAGACAAAGCTTAACATTTATTCATTTAAAAAGTTATTTGTAATATAAAGATACTTCCTTAGACTGATAAAAACTATATACAAAAAGTAACATACCTTAACAACAAAACTTTACAATAGGAAAACAGTTCAGGATGCCATGATCGCCACAATTTTTAACATTGTTTTAAATTCAAAAAGTAAATTGGAGTCATACAGATTTTAAAGTAAGAGGTAAAGCTGTCATTGATTTTTTAAAATGTAATAATTTCATTAAGCCTTAGAAAAACTAGAAAAACAGTATTAGCACTTACAATGAAATTCAAAAAGTAGACATCTAGTAAATCAGCATCTACAAGATCTATTAGATAATAGATCAGCAGCCCAAAACCAACACTAACAACAAAAAATATAGTTGATTTTTAAAATATTCACAACAGGTTCAATAACTGTATGGACCTACAACTAAATCTAAAAAGAAATATACAAAAAATATATAAAGATAATTGTAAAACTTTACTAAGAGACATTTAAAAACTGTATATATGCAAGATATAAAACGTCCATGGATGGAAAATCTTAATATTGCAAATAGATTAGTTCTCACCAAATTAATCTATGAATTCAGTGCATCTCACTCAAAACCATTGTAGGAATTTTTATGGAACTTGACACATAACTCTAAACTGCGTATAGAAAGTAAATAAGTAGCCAATAAAGTTTTTAAAGTAGACACCTAATCTTTTTTTTGCAATTTAAAGTTTCTTATCAAATTGAAGCTGTGCTCAGGGTACAAAGGTAACTCCAGCATTGCAAGGAAGAGGGATTCTGGTTTCTTTTATGGCCCTGCCTTTCCGCTGTAATAGTACCTACAGGCTGGGCAATCAGGAGATACAAGTGGAAACTGTTGCCTCACATGACTATCTGGAAAGGTCGATTTGTCCTATTTGTTGATTATTACGACTGATTTTGGTCATCGTTTAAAATGCATATGGAAGACATTAGCTAGAATGGAAGACCAAGAACCTCTGGAAGTCCTGTCGTTCATTAAACAAAGAAAATGATGGCAAAAAATGTCAACATTTACTTTTTCAGAGTTATGGGATTTCAATGAAAGCTTCCATAACCCAGGGAGCATTTCCTCATGAAGGTGGCTGAATCTCAGTAAGAATAGCAACTTCGTGACATTATAGCTTGCCCTATTACCACCCCATCCCTAATTCCATTGTGGCTTTGAAAACTGAGGATCTCACAATTACATTTACAGCCAGCATGTTAGCGGCAACAGGGAAAACAAAACAAAACAAAACTGGGTTGGAGCTCCTCCAATGCCTCATTCCCAATTAACTGTCATTGTTTTTATTATTTTATCTGTTTTGCAGTAGCCTTGAAAATTCCACTAACAAGGATTGGTTTTATTTGATATGACTCAGTGCTGATCCAGTGAGGTTAGCCTCTACCCTGGAGGTTTTCATTAAACCAGCAAAAATATTAAGCAGTAGCTTTTTAAATTCTTTTTTTAAAGACAGTCTTGCTCTGTCACCCAAGTTGCAACCTCTGCCTCTTGATTCAAAAAATTGTCCCATCTCAGCCTCTGAGTAGCTACAACTAAGAGGTGACAACATGCTAGCCTCTAGGCCCTCACTCGCTCTAGGCACCTCCTCAGCCGGTGTCCACTCTGGCGGTCCTCGAGGAGCCTTTCAGCCCGCGGCTGCATTGTAGGAGCCCCTCTCTGGGCTGGCCAAGGCCGGAGCAGGCTCTCTGCTTGCCAGGAGGTGTGGAGGGAGAGGCACAGGCGGGAACGGGCGCTGTGCCTGGAGCACTTGCTGGCCAGTGTGAGTTCCCAGTGGGTGCAGGCTCAGCCCGCCCTGTACTCAGACCGGCCCGGGCTGTGAGGGACTTAGCACCTGGGCCAGTAGCTGCGGAGGGTGCAGGGTAGGGGTCCCCCAGCAGTGCTGGCCTGCCTATACCTCACTAGAATTCTTGTGGGGCCTCAGCTGCCTCTCCGTGGGCAGGGCTTGGGACCTGCAGCCTGCCATGCCTGAGCCCCACTCCCTGCTCCCTTCCCCCTCCCTACTCCCCCTCCCTCTTCCTCCCTCCCCCTTCCTCCCCCCCTCCCTCCCCTCCCTCTCCCTCCCCCTCCCTGCCATTCCCTTCCCCCCATCCCTCCCCGCCACCTGCCGCCAGCTCCCGTGTGGCCCAAGCCTCCCTGATGGGGGCCGCCCCCTGCCTCCTGGTGCAGGGTCCCATCCACTGCCCAAGGGCTGAGGGGTGGAGGAGTGCAGCAGGGGACTGAGGGGCAGCTCTGCCTGCGGCCTGGGCGAGGCATCCACTAGGCGAAGCCAGTTGGGCTTCTGAGTCAGGTGGGGACTTGCAGAACTTTTATGTCTAGCTGGAGGATTGTATATGCACCAATCAGCACTTTGTGTCTAGTTCAAGGATTGTAAATGTACCAATCAGCACCCTGTGTCTAGCTCAAGGATTGTAAATGCACCAATCAGTGCTCTGTGTCTAGCTAATCTGTGGGGACTTGGAGAACTTTTGTGTCTAATTAAAGTATTGTAAACGCACCAATCAGCACTCTATGTCTAGCTCAAGGTTTGTAAATGCACCAATCAGCACCCTGTCAAAATGGACCAATCAGCTCTTTGTAAAATGGACCAATCAGCAGTATGTGGGTGGGGTCAGATACCAGAATAAAAACAGGTTGCACAAGTCAGCAGTGGCAATCTGTGCTGGTCCCCTTCCACTAGGTGGAAGCTTTGTTCTTTCACTCTTTATAGTAAATCTTGCTGCTGCTCACTCTTCGGGTCCGCACTATCTTTATGAGCTGTAACACTCACCGCAAAAGTCTGCAGCTTTGCTCCTTAGGCCAGCGAGATCATGAACCCACTGGAAGGAACAAACAACTCCAGACGTGCCACCTTTAAGAGCTGTAACACTCATCGCGAAGGTCTGCAGCTTCACTCCTGAAGTCAGCGAGACCATGAACCCATCAGAAGGGAGAAACTCTGGACACATCTGAACATCTGAAGGAACAAACTCTGGACACACCATCTTTAAGAACTGTAACACTCACCGCGAGGGTCCGCAGCTTCATTCTTGAAGTCAGCGAGACCAAGAATCCACCAATTCCAGACAGAGAACTACAGGCATGTGCCACTGCACCAGGCTAATTTTTGTATTTTTAGTAGAGACGGGGTTTCACCATGTTGGCCAGGCTTGTCTCGGACTCCTGACCCCACGAGATCAACCCACCTTGGCCTCCGAAAGTGCTGGGATTAAAGATGTGAGCCACCACGCCTGCCCTCAGCAGCAATTTTTAAAACTCTTGCCGACTGAGGCAGCGACAACAGTTGGGGAAAAAAATACTCATAGAGATAATCTGAGCTATAAGCTGAGAAGAAAAGGTGACTAAAACACTTAAAAGAACAAGGGCTACATTATATTCCTGGAAATCTAGAAACTTGTACTTATGGGAAGGGGTGTCCACGTGCCCAGCACTCTGGACATGCCAAGGTAAGAACTGAGAAGGCCTCAATCTTCCACCACTTGCTAATCCTAAGGCTCTATGCAAACAGGACATGAAAGCTATGTCATAGTTTTGAACTGCTTTCTTAATCATTGAACGGATGTTCTCTAAAAACACAGAGCCTCTTAGCAGAGACTGGAAGCTTACAGGTTCAAGTAGAATCTCTGTACAACCATTAGTCATCACAAGCTAGCCAACTGGAGACTTCAAACCCTGACTTCACAAAATTAGTCCTGGAAAGTCATGAATCAAACAGCAGCAAAAATGAAGAGAAAAAAACAAAAAAACTGGGGGATAGCTGATTTCAAGTTGGCATATTATACTATTTAAAGTACTAGAATTCAATTAAAAAGTGTTATGTGTTCAAAGAAATAAAAAGGTATAGCACATGCGAGGGAAATAAACATTAAATAGGAGCCATCTCTGAGGAAGCCCAGAGTTAGATTTACTAATTATTTAAATTAGCTACTTTCAGTTCATTCAAATAACTAAAGGAAATAATGTGTAAAAAACTAGATAAAATTACAAGAATGATGTTTTACCAAACGGAGAATATCAATAAAGAGATAGAAATAATAAAAAATACAAATTCTGTAGTTGAAAAGTAAAATAACTGGAATAAAATATTCACAAGATTCAAGAATAAATTTAAGTTGGCATTAGACAGAATCAGTAAACATGCAAATGGGTCAGTTGAAATTATTCGGTAGCAGAGACAGAAAGAAAAAACAAATGAAGGAAAATGAGTAGAGGCTTAGACACCTGTGGGACCTCATCGTGTATACCAATACAGTGGGAATTTGGTTTTCAAGAGTTTCATTATAATATGTCTAAGTGCAGTTGTCACTCAGTTATTTTACTTGGAAATTATTGAGCTTGAATATGTAGATTAGTGTTTATCACTGATCATTATGTCTCTAATATTCTTTTTGGCCATTTCTTTCTCTATTCTTCTTTTGTTAAAAAAAAAAAAAAGTTAACCAAGAATTCCATATCCAAGAAAACTATTCTATGGAAAAGGAGATATTAAGACATTCTTACATAAACAGGAACTGGTGATATTTAATGCTAACGGATTTGTCCAACAAGAAATACTAAAGAGAGTTCGAAAGTTAGATTTGAAAGAAAGCTTCACAAGAACTCAGCTCTGCAAAATGGGGCCTATTGGAGGGTAGAGGGAGGAAGGAGAAAGAGGATCAGGAAAAATAACTCATGGGTACTAGGCTTAATACCTGGGTGATGAAATAATCTGTACAACAAATCCCCATGATGACGCAAGTTTACCTATATAACAAACCTACGCATGTACATACCCATGAACTTAAAATAGAAGTTAAATATAAAAAAAAGAATACCGTTATAGGTAAAGATGTATCTAAATACAGAGGACATACAAGTGTATTGTTTTGCTTGCAACTACTTTTTTCTTCTATCTAATTTCAAAAACAACTGCATAAAGCAATACTTACACATCTCTGTTGATGGCAATAGGCTGTATATAGATAAAAAGTTGTATGACGATAATCGCAGAAAAGGGGGGGAGAACTAGAACTACATGTAAACAACTATTTTGGAAACAAACAAGTGGCATTTTAATCTGAATTAGATTGTTAGAAACTGAAATCACTAAGACAACAATAAGAAAATAAGATAGTAAAAAAATACAGTAAGGAAATTACGTTATCCGGATATAAAAATAAAATATATCCTTTCTCTCCCTCTCTCTCTCAGGCCCACAAACACACACACACACACACACACACACACACACACACAGAAGAACAGAGAAAAAAGACACAGACATATCAAAAAGAAGCAAAATGGTAGACATAAGATATAACTTATTAGTTTAGCGTAGTAACTATACTTAATGGAAATGAGTGAAACACTTCAAACACAAGAAAAGACAGAGATTGGCAGAATGAATCAAATACAAAACAAAAGAAACAATTCAACTATATGCTCTCAATAAGAGACAGCCTTTAAACTTAGAGACACAAATAGATTACAACTAAAATGTTAGAAAAAATATATAGCTTGACAACTGTAACATAAATAAATCTGAGTTGGTTATACTAATATCACATAAAATATTTTAATACAACAAAATGCAACAATAGTTACTAGAGACAAAAAATAATATTTTATAGTGATAAGACTCTTAACCCAGGGAAACATGACAATTATAAACATATTTCTTCTAAAAAGTGCCACAAAATACGTGAAACACATACTGAGAATTGAGGGAGAAATAAACAATTCAATGTTTACAGCTATCATCATCAATAACCTGCTTCAATAAATCAAGGAATAACCCAGGCAGAAAATGAACAAGAAAATAAAAGGCTTGAATAGTCCTATAAACTACAGCTACTAGGCACCTGTAGGGCACTCTACACCACAATACTAGAATATACAATCTCCTCTAATGCCCATGGAACTTTCTTTAATATAGACCACAAATGAGGCCACACAGCAAGCCTCAGTCAATTTAAAAGGATTAAAATTAGATACAGTGTGTTTTCTTACCACAATTACATGAAATCAGAAATCAATAATTTAATCAAATTTGGGATATTGACAAATATGTGGAAACTCAACAATATATTTAAATAATAAATAGATCAGAGAATAAATTACAAGAGAAAGTAAAAAGACACTTTCAGATACATGAAAATGAAAACACAATATATCAAACTTATAGGATGCAGCTACTTTAGTGGTCAGATGAAAATTTGTAGGAATAAATCCTTACATTAAAAATGAATAAAGATCTCAAATCAATAATTTACCTTTTCACTTGAAGATACTGAAAAAGAAATGCAAACTAAATGCAATGTAAGCATAAGGACAATATATTAGAATAGGAAAAAAATGAATGAGAAAAAAACAATATGAACGAGAATGCAATAGAGAAAATCAATAAAACTAAAAATTGACTCTCTTAAAATATTAACAAAACTAACAAACATTTAGCATGACTGACCAAGAGGGAAAAAAAATTGATAGAACACTCAAATTACTAAAATCTGGAATGAAAAAGAGACATTACTATCAACCTTACAGAAATCAAAATAACTGTTTGGGAACTATTATTTATAATTTTATGCCAATACATTAGGTAATATCAATGAAATGAACACAATTCTAGGAAGACACAACTACTGAAAATAACCCAATGAGAAATAGAAAGTTTTTATAAATATATAATACAAAAAAATTAAATTATATCCAAATATCAATTACATTTTTCACAGAAATAGAAAAAAATCCTAAAATTTATATAGAACCACAAAAATCTAGACTAGCCAAAGCTATCCTGAGCAGAAAGAATAAAACCAGAGGAATCACATTATCTGACTTCAAATTATATTATCTTGCCATAGTAACCAAAACAGCGTGATAGTTACATTAAAACAGTTACATATATCTGGCCAGGCACGGTGGCTCACGCCTGTAATCCCAGCACTTTGCGAGGCTGAGGTGGGCAGATCACGAGGTCAAGAGATCGAGACCATCGTGGGCAACACGGTGAAACCCCGTCTCTACTAAAAATACAAAAATTAGCTGGGCAGAGGCACTACAGAACGCCTGTAGTGCCAGCTACTTGGGAGCTGAGGCAGGAGAATCGCTTGAAACAGCAAGGTAGAGGTTGCAGTGAGCCGAGATCGTGCCACTGCACTCCAGCCTGGTGACAGAAAAAACAAACAAACAAACAGATACATAGATCAATGGAACATAACAGAGAACACAGAAATAAATTCATACATCTACAGTGAATTCATTTTCAACAAAGGTGCCACGAGCCTATCTTGGGCAAAGGACAGTCTCCTCGATAAACAGTGTTGAGAAAACTGGATATTCATATGCAGAATGAAACTATACCCTTGTCTCTCACCATATACAAAAATCGACTCAAAATGGATTAAAGATTTAAATCTAAGATGAATTTTAAGACCTCAATCTGTAAAACTACTAAAAGAAAGCATTGGGTGATCTCTCCAGGACATTGTTCTTGGGCAGAGATCTTCTGAGTAATACCCCAAAAACAGAGGCAACCAAAGCAAAAGTGGGCAAATGGAATCACATCAATTTAAAAAGTTTCTGCAGCACAGCAAAGGAAACGATCAACAAACTGAAGAGACAACCCACAGAATGGGAGGTAATATTTACAAACTATTATCTGACAAGGAATTAATAGCCAGAATATATAACGAGCTCAAACAACTCAATAGGAAAATAAACATAATAATCCAACTAAAAATGGGCAAAAAGACTTGAATAGACATTTCTCAAAAGAATACCTACAAATGGCAACAGGTTTATGAAAAGGTGCTCATCATTGATCATCAGAAAAAATGCAAATCAGAACTACAGTAAAATATCTCACCCCAGTTAAAAATGGCTTTTAGCCAAAAGACAGGCAATAATAAACACTGAAAAGAAAATGAAGAAATGGGAAGCCTCCCTCCTACACTGTTGGTTGGAATATACATTATTACAGCCACTCTGGAGAACAGTTTGGAGGTTCCTTAAAAGATTAAAAATAGAACTACCATATGATCCAGCAATCTCACTGCTGGTAAATACCCCCAATAAGAAAATCATTATATTTAAGAGATATCTGCATGCTTATGTTTATTGCAGCGCTGTTCACAATAGCCAATATTTTGAATCAACCTAAGTGTACAACTGACAAATCGATAAAGAAAATGTGGCATAGTTACTTAAAGGACTACTATTCAGCCATTAATTGCAATGTTGGTATTAATTTGCAGCAACATGGAACATGGATGGAACTGGAGGACGTGATGTTAAATGAAAATAAGCCAGGCACAGAAAAACAAATGACATGTTCTCACTCGTTTGTAGGAGCTAAAAATTAAAACAATTGAACTCATGGGGAAAGACGAGAATGTTGGTTACCAGAGGCTGGGAAGGGTAGTGGGGAGGTGCAGGGGTAAGTGGGGATGGTTATCAGATGCAAAAATACAGTTAGATAGAGTAAGTAAGGTATAGTATTTGATAACACAACAAAGTGACTACAGTCAACAATAATTTATTGTACTTTTTTTGTTGTTGTTGAGATGGAGTCTTGCTCTCACCAGGGTGGAGTGCAGTGACATGATCTCGGCTCACTGCAACCTCTGCCTTCCAGGTTCAAGCGATTCTTCTGCCTCAGCCACCTGAGTAGCTGGGATTACAGGCACGTGCCACCACGCCCAGCTAATTTTTGTATTTTTAGTAGAGAAAGGGTTTCATCATGTTGGCCAGGATGGTCTTGACCTCCTGATCTTGTGATCCACCCAACTTGGCCTCCCAAAGTGCTAAGATTGCAGGCGTGAGCCACCATGCCCAGCCTTTATTGTACATTTTTAAAAATAACTGAAAGAATATAATTGGAGTGTTGGTAACACAAAGAAATGCTATATGCTTGAGGTGATGGATATTCCATTTACCTTGATATTATTGTTATACGTTGTATGCCTGTATTAAAATATCTCTTGCACCTCATAAATACACAATTACCATTTTCCCATAAAATTAAATGTTAAATAAATAAAAATAAAACTCATATGGAAATGTAAGGGAATGAGAATAGTCATATCAGTCTTGAAAAATAGCAACAAAGTTGGAAGACTCACATTTTCTCTATTTCAAAACATAATAAATAGCCACAGTAATCAAAACTATAGGGAATTGTTATATGAATAGACATATAGACTAATGGAATGGAATTGAGAGGCCTAAAATAAACTCTTGTATTTATGGCCAATTGATTATTGATAAGGGTATGAAGAAAATTCATAAGGGCAATAAATAATCTTTTCAAAAAAAAGACACTTCAAAATTCAATTTGCATTTCCAAAATCTCCAGGACATTGATCTCTCAGGACTTACACCGTATAAAAAAATCAACTCAAAAGGTATCAACTTCTAAATATAAAAGTTAAAACTAGAAAACTGTTAGAAGAAAATATAGACATAAGCCTTCATGATATTGGATTACAGAGTTGTTTCTTACATGTGACACAAAAACACAAACTAAAAATGAAAACCTTTGTGCTTCAAAGGATACTATCAAGGCAATGAAAAGACTATCCAGGAAATTGAAGAATATGTTTGCAAATCAAATATCTGAAAAGAGACTATTATACAGGATATATGAAGAACTCTTACAATTCAGCAATTAAAAGACAAACTACCAAATTAGAAAATGAGCAAAGCAGTGTTCTTGAGTTATCTTCCAAGGATGGAGTTGTGATTAAACAAATGTACAACTTCCTTTCCCCACAAACAGGAAGGCTTGTGTTTGTGGTCTTAGAAGGACTAGCTCTTTTCATGAATGGAAATATCACACTGTCAAGAATGCCACTCCTCTATGTTTCTTGTGACCCTTTGTCTTTCGATGATGTCAATGGTAAGGAAATTTGCTTTCTCACAGCACTGTTGGTAGTGAAATTTGAATGCAACATAGTGTGTGTGTTCTAACATAGGAAATTATTATATCCATGTGTATTTATTTTACAATTCAACTAACATGAAGCATATACTATCTGGCATATAATATTTAATATGTAAATTAGTTTCATCTCCTTTTGATAAAATCTGAGTGAAAATAGGAAATTTTCAAAAAGGATATATAAAAGGATATATACATTTATATATCTCCTTTGTTCCAACATATTACTTCTTTGAATCTAACCAAGAGGGGCACACATGTTCAAGAGAGAGTGTGAACTATTTTGTTGCATTGTAAGAGCATTAGAAACTCGGAACAAATTAAAACATTGTTTACTAGGTGAATGACTATTCAATACTGCACAACAGTTAAAAATTGAATACATATATTTTATTCTAAGGTAATTAGAAGGTTACTACAGTAAATAGTAGTGCACACTCAGAATGCCTTGAATGTAGGGGCCTGGATCCCCTTGAGGAAGAAGCTTGCTACACTGTCAAAAGTTTACTGTTAATTCTTCTCACATCCTTGTCCAAATGGACCTATTACCATTTACCAAGATGACTGTGCATTGGAGAAAGGAAAAGAAACATTTAGAGCATTAGTGACCCTAATACTTGGAGAGCCAAAGTGTTACTGTAGTCTACCAGTCAGAGTAGGGGGTTATGAGAATCCAGCGATCAATGGTGTTTTGGCTCAAATTTATCTCACAGTTGGCCCAGTTGGTCCTCAAATCTCCCCGCTTCTGGAAGATGTACTTGATTAGGCATATTCAGCAACTGGCAAAATCCCCACCTAAAATACATATATAACATAAACATACATATATATATGTTCTGACTAAAAGCTAAATGGAACTCTAAGAATGATTTTTAAATCTATCAATATTTATAAGATTATGAATAAGTAATTTCCTATTTTCACTCAGATATTATCAAAGGGAGATGGAACTAATTTACATATTAAAGATTACATGTCAGATAGTATATACTTCATGTTACTTGAATTGTAAAATAAATAGCTTATGAAAACTGTGGAATCTTCCTCTGCGGCGGTCCTTAAAAATATTCTCATGTCTGTGATAAGACAAGTATGCAGATTAAGTGATAATGAAACAGTGTATACTTTGAATTTTTGGGCATTTCTACCATTTATTTACAATATTTAACATATAAAAAACAAAATCAACTGGCAAATTCAGGCTGAACCAGCCTATGGGTGGTCTTAGGGAACCCTGGCACACAGTCTCTTGAAGGAATTTTTGTGAGCCTCTTCCCTTACAAGGTTAGTAGAGGCTGAACCAGATGGACAACTTCCCCCTTTCCCAAACAGGAAGGTGTATGCTTATGGTCTAAGGAGGACTGAACCGAAATGCATTGATCATCACTTATAATGCATTATTGGGATGGTCGTTTTGTGTTTCACATGGTAAAATTCTTCCATCATATTTTTAAACCCAACATAAATCCCTTAGTATGCTAAAATATAACAAAATGTGTGCTTATTTCCAAAGGAAGCAAAGCTAAAGTTAAGTGCCAAAAGGCAACACAATAATTAAACCAACTTTCCAATCAAGAAATAGAAAAAAATAAACTCTAAATTGATACTATTTTTAAATTGAAAACTAAATGTCTAGCCAAGTTAGTTATTCCTTCCCTAGTGGTATTTTGAAAGTGGCAAGCCCAGTGATATTTTCCTTTCTACTTGAGTACAGCTGTAAAGAGGTCTCCAAATCGAAGGAAAGGCCTGATTCCATGAACCCACCCACACAGTTTTATAAACATTTAGCATCCTACATGTGGTATTACTCAACTTTTAAGTAGAAGCCTGTGCTTTCACTGTATTCTTGTTGCTATGTGGATTTCTCATTTTCGATGTAATTCATCATCTTGTATTGGACAAGCAACAAACTCTTCTGATTTGAAGTGAAAAATACAACAGATGAAATAATTTACTAAAATAAGACTAGTAGGGCTTGAGAACTCTCTTTCACATCCACTGGGATACATCCACGAATGGCAGCATGTGGCACTATTTTTGGTAGGCATCCACATTTCCACATCAGAGGCAGTTTTATACTAGCAAGAGCTGCAGGGTAGAAGGAAGAAGCACATACATATAAACACACTCTGATATAATCTTCGTTTCTCATAAGAGAAAATGAATTTTGTTGGTGTGTGACTACCAGCTCTAAAAAATGTTGGTGCCCCTTTAAGTGAAAACAAAAACAAAAACCAAAACATACACAAAAAAAACCTTGTGAGGTTATGAAAGCTTATTTGTAAACTTGAAGCATTCCACTTCAATGTAATTACAACTTAGTACACACATGGCGATATTAGGTATTGCTGTTGGTATTCACTCTTATATTCTGGCAAAACAAAACTCTGCTACTGTGAACTTGCTTCTCATGACTGATGTAATTCTCTAGATATTTCGGATGTGACTTGAGTTTCAGAGCTCAAGTCTGACATCTAAAGCTCCCTCAGGACAAAGTCTGAATAGTTTTGTCAAGTGCTTCTTGGACCTGAAGTTGTTGCAGACCTAAGAAATATTTATTTTTGGTAAGAATGAGTGAGCAGTATCCTGTACGATGTGTAAGGATGGGTAACTTGTATCATTGTTTCCCGCTTTTATGCCTGGAAAATCCTCTTTCCCTTACTGTGTGTGTTATGGAAAATTTATGTTTGAAAGAGTTTAAAGATTTTTGAAAGGTTAATTTTGTTTTGAAACACAGTGTTGAATATTTCATCCTGCAGTTTTATTCAAGGATGACTGGAATCACTTAACATCTCCTGATGTAAGATAAAAATGATATGTAGAAGCATCCTATTATCCACGAACAGCTTCATGTCTGGGTAGCGGCAAGTTCTGATTTGATTGATTTGTGTCCGGCTCGATGCTACTTGAAAATAAAGGCTCAGCTCCTGTCTGTGCATACCTATTTAGAGCCATCAATCAGGGCTTTGCTTACAGGCCAGCAGAAGTTCAGGAAGTCACTGAATTTATATTGTTGATTTCAACAACAAGATACCAAGAAGAGTGGATGCAGACAAAACTGAGCCACTCTAAAAGGCAGAAAGTACTAAATATTTTTGAAAGTTTCTACATATGGTGTCATTCAGTTATTAGATGCTTTATCTTTTCCTGTCACAATGATAAATTTTCCTTAGTCCTGTGTAATATGCAATCTCTTATATTAGACAAATGAAGAACTGTGCTCAGTATTTCTCCAAGAGGTCACTGGCCAGTTATACCCCATTGGCTAAAGATACACAATTAAAAATGAGATACAATAAGCTTCATCGACAAACAAACTCTGATTCTCACTTTATGCTATGTGTTATTCTCAATAAAATGCCTTGTTTGAAAACATTGATGCAAACAGCTCTGACGATGGAGATACAAATTAGCATTCCCCATCTTACCTTCATTCAGTTTTACTTGTATCTCTGACCATGTTTCCGATTAGAGACTGTGTAATCACCAAAATCTCTTTGAGGACTTCAACAGCAATTTTGCCAAACGTTGTCACAAAGTTAGACATATTTCAGTTTGACTTTGTAAGTACGACCTGTCACTTTTTTAGACATAATGAGTCTTAATATGGCATCTGTATTGCATACCTTGGGGTTACTGGCCGGTTTGGCTGAAACAACATAGAGAAGCATGCAGAACTATTTAAGAATCTAAACTATTGGCAGGAAGCAGGCAAGGTGGAACTGAGGTGACCTCATTGCTCCAGTTTGCGGCAATAGGATTTTAAAAAGAGGTCAGGCTAAGGTCAAAATAAATAGTCTTTAGGGAAAAAGAAATGTACATATGGAGATGCTTTCTCCCTCAGATCTATTCTGCTGCATGTCATCACTTTCAGTTTTATGTCTTATATTTTGGATTTCCATTTTCTGTCAAAAATCATGATTCTAAACGTACTGGTATATGTTGCCAACCAATGACCCAGCATTGAGTGGCTTTGCTTAAGCAGTGATCAGCAACTTTCTGACTCTGTTCACTCCGAGTCTCACACAATGGGATGCAGCCAAGTCCCCCAAGGAGACCCAGGTGGCAGTGACAGCCGTGGGTCTAATTGATGAGCAGGAAAGCACTACTACCTGCTGATGGCTCCAGGAGGAACATTGCTAATCCTCTCTCTCTGCCATTCTGGAAGTGAAATGGAGGTAAATTCTGGCCCAAACAGCAGGGGGCTGTTTGCTTCCTACTTCTTTTCCTTTCCCCCAGGATTCCTGGGCTGTCAGAACATTTCCTGTCCACGTGTTTAGTGATATCAGACTAACTGAGTTATCAAGGAGACGTTGGGTCAATACTGGAGCAATGCCGAGAGAAAGGCAAGCAAATCAACATTTCTTTGCACTACAAGGGGTATTACATTTCACACTTGATAAGAGTGAATGGGTAACTTTAAATGATGAAAGAAACGTTATCCCAGGCACAGTGCTAGGACAGCACTGCCCAGTGATTTCCAAACCAATGCTTTTGCAAGCAAATCTGCTTGGGGTCAGTCTGCTCCTAGTCTTTGGACACTATTTCAGGATAAAATGACTCCTTCCAAATAAAAGTGAGGACCCGTTTATTGAAAGATAGTATTTTCAAGTTTACCTTTGGTAATGGCACAGTTTCTTCATATGAAAACCTAATATTTGTTTTAATGTGTTTGCAAAGTGACCTCACGTGGTGTTGCTATTAACCTATAAAGTTGCAAAATAGCAACCATGTTTGAGATAGTTCATATTCCTCTCAGTGAAGTTTACTTTGCATTATATAAGAAACATAAAAGGGACACATATAATACTAAATTGATTTAAATATAATGAAATAAAATCTGAGTTCCAGACCAGCTGAATCATTGGGAAAATGCACTTCTAATTCAATCCTCGTCGATTAAGCTTCTTTTTTAATTTCTAATTTTATTTTAAGTTCCAGGATACATGTGTTTGTTACATAGGTATATGTGTGCCATGGTGGTTTGCTCCACTAACCCATCATCTAGGTTCCCTCCCCTCCCCACCACCCTCCAAGAGGCCCTGGTGTGTGTTGCTTCTCTCCCCATGTCCATGTGTTCTCACTACTCAGCTCCCAATTATGAGTGAGAAGATACAGTGTTTGCTTTTTTGTCCCCGTGTTAGTTTGCTGAGGATGGTGACTTCTAGCTTCATTCATGTCCCTGCAAAGGACGTTATCTCATTCATTTTTATGGCTGCACAGTATTCCATGGTGTATATGTACTACATTTTCTTTATCCAGTCTATCATTAATTGTCATTTGGGTTGGTTTAATGTCTTTGCTATTGTAAATGGTGCTTAAATAAACATGCATGTGTCTTTATAGTAGAATGGTTTATATTCCTTTGGGTATATACCCAGTAATGGGCTTGCTGGGTCAAATGGTATTTCTGTTTCTAGATCCTTGAGGAATCACCACAGTGTCTTCAACCATGGTTGAACTAATTTACATTCCCACCAACAGTGTGAAAGCATTCCTATTTCTTCACAGTTTCTCCAGCTTCTATTATTTCTTGAGGTTTTTTTTTTTTTTTTAGCGGTAGTGTCACTCTCTTGCCCAGGCTGGATGGAGTACAGTGGCGTGATCTCGACTCACTGCAACCTCTGCCTCCCGAGTTCAAGCGATTCTCCTCCTGCCTCAGCCTTCTGAGCAGCTGGGATTATAGGCACGCACCACCACACCTGGCTAATTTTTGTCTTTTCAGTAGAGACGGGGTTTCACCATTTCACCATGTTGGTCAGGCTGTTCTCGAACTCCTGTCCTCATGATCTGCCTTCCTCAGCCTCTCAAAGTGCTGGGATTACAGGCCTGAGCCACTGCACCTGGCCGCTTTTTGACTTTTTAATAATCACCATTCTGACTAGTGTGAGATGGTATTTCATTGCAGTTTTGATTTGCATTTACCTAATGATCAATGATATTGAGCTTTTTTTAATATGTTTGTTGGTGGCACAAATGTCTTCTTTTGAGAAATGTCTGTTCATATCCTTTGCCCACTTTTTGATGGGGTTGTTTGTTTTTTTCTTGCAAATTTGTTTAAGTTCCTTGTAGATGCTGGATATTAGAACTTTTGTCAGATGGGTAGATTGCAAAAATTTTCTCCCATTGTATAGGTTGCCTGTTCACTCTGATGATAGTTTCTTTTGCTGTGCAGAAGTTCTTTAGCTTAATTAGATCCCATTTGTCAATTTTAGTTTTCGTTGCTATTGCTTTCGGTACTTTAGTCATGAAGTCTTTGTCCATGCCTATGTCCTGAATGATATTGCCTAGGTTTTCTTCTAGGATTTTTAATGGCTTTGAGTTTTACATTTAAGTCTTTAATCCATCTTGAGTTAATTTTTGTAGAAGGTGTAAAGAAGGGGCCTAGTTGCTGTTTTCTGCATATGGCTAGCCAGTTTTCCCAGCACCATTTATTAAATAGGGAATCCTTTCCCCATTGCTTATTTTTGTCAGGTTTGTTGAAGATCAGATGGTTGCAGATGTGTAGTGTTATTTCTGAGGTCTCCGAGGTCTCTGTTCTGTTACATTGGCTTATATATCTGTTATGGTACCAGTATCATGCTGTTTTGGTTACTGTAGCCTTTTAATATAGTTTGAAGTCAGGTAGCATGATGCCTCCAGCTTTGTTCTTTTTGCTTAGGATTGTCTTGGCTATACAGGCTCATTTTGGTTCCATATGAAATTTAAAGTAATTTTTTTCTAAATCTGTGAAGAATCTCAATGGTAGTTTGATGGGAATAGCATTGAATCTGTGAATTACTTTGGGGAATATGGCCATTTTCACGATATTGATTCTTCCTCTCCATGTGGATGGAATGTTTTTCCGTTTGTTTATGTCCTTTTTTATTTCCTTGAGCAGTGGTTTGTAGTTCTCCTTGAAGAGGTTCTTCACATCCCTTGTCACCTGTATTCCTAGGTATTTTATTCTCTTTATAGCAATTGTGAATGGGAGTTCATTTATGATATGGCTCTCTGCTTGTCTGTTGTTGATGTATGGGAATGCCTGTGATTCTTGCACATTGATTTTGTATCCTGAGACTTTGCTGAAGTTGCTTATAGCTTAAGGAATTTTTGGACTGAGATGATAGGGTTTTTTAAATATAGAATCATGTCATCTGCAAACAGAGACAATTTGATTTTCTTTCTTCCTATTTGAATACCCTTTATTTCTTTATCTTACCTGATTGACCTGGACAGAACTTCCAATACTATACTGAATAGGAGTGGGGAGAGAAGGCATCCCTGTCTTGTGCCCATTTTCAAAGGGAACAATTAAGCTTCTTTTAAGACATCTTAAACTCCTTTACATTTGGACATAAAGGAAAAATAGTCATAAAATTTTCTACTGAATCAACAGAAGAGGCATATGCAGCATCTTAGGAAAAGAGAAAGCAACACATACATGCTCTAATAGATGACAAGTCTCTTGATGGACAAGATACCTTATATATTTTGCATTCACTTTCTAAATGTATAAGAAAACAAATAAGAAAAACATTTCAGCCTTTGACCATTATGTCAGTACAGAATGTTGTAGTGTGATTCAGTACAGTACCCGACAGCATTTCACAGTGTGTGTTCTGCAAAACAGATACCTAGTGAAAAACATTCTCTGGTCAAATACATTTCAATGATGTAGAATGAACATCATTCTAATCATTCAGATTTAGTACTGAACTTTCTGGAAACGTTAAGAACAAACATAGAGATTCATCAATAGGTGGTATAGAGCATACAACATTTCCCAAACTTAATAAAAGGAGCCCTTTGCATTTTCATTTAAATATTCATAATTTATAGAAATAATTTTTAAGAATATACCTTTATTGTGATCTTAAAAATGAATCAACCACGGACCATAACTCAAATTCGTATGGTAACTATTATTGGTCAGCAATTAAAAAAGGAAAAGTCCAGGCTCACAGGCTCATGCCTCTAATTTTAGCACTTTGGAGGTCAACGCAGGAGGATTGCTTAAGGCCAAATGTTTGAGGTTATAGTGAGCTATGTTTGTGTCACTGCACTCCAGCCTGAATGACAAAGAGACACTTTTTTAAGAAACAAAAGAAAGCCACACAAATAAACAAACAAAACAAAACAAACAAAAAACCCCTGAAGTCACAAATTGGCATGTAAAACTATTTGCCACAGGTGGCACAAGTCATTGAGTATGATATTTAATTTCCTTTTATGCGTAGAGATTCCTAATGACTTTGATTTTATTTCTAACACACTTAGATTATAAAAAGTAGTAGAAAGCACACAAAAAAGTAGATAAAACGTGTAAGCTGCCTAGCTCTTTTATAAGCAGTTGTTCAGGTAACAGTTCTGGCTGTTTTTAACAGAACTATAAGTTGTGTCATATATTTGCTGTGTGGTGATTAGGGAAATTAATGCTAAATGAAATTCATTGACCTTTTACAAGGCTCTCAGAGAGCTTTGCAAAAGTTTTTATTCGGGAATAGAAAACATGAGCACGTAGACTTTTGAAGAGTTATGTTTTGAAGTTTATTTTTCCAATAATTAGATTTCTAAACTTCCCTTAATTTCTTTATATTAAATAAAAAGTCAGTGACTTCTTTTGATGTTTCACAACAAAACATTTACAAATCTACACACATAATTCAATATGATATCAATTTGAGTGAATGTTAATGCTAGACAATAATATTCATTTTTCAGGGAACAAAGCCATCTAAAAACGTTTTGTTTCAAACTCAGCGAATATAATTTAAAATGGTCATTCCAGATTTCATAACTATTACACAACTGAAGAAGAAACAGAGAAAGAGGGTAAATCTATGAGTGGCTTTGTAATTCTCTCTCAATATTAAAAAAAAAATGTTTTAAGACATTAAAAGACAGCAAGAGGTTTTCTGAAGAATTCTGGAAATGAAAAAAAAAAGAATTCTGGAAATGGACATAGGTCAGACAGGGACTCTGGAACTAAAAAGCCCTATAAAACTCCAAAATTATGAGCAGCTGGTTCTATCAGACTTCTGTGAAGTGCAGTGCTCTGGTTCAAGAGTTTCCTTGTCATACAATCAAAGGACGGAAACATTAAGATTGCAGATGGAGAGTGGTGACACACTGTAATTTCATACAGATCATAAGGTGGTTTGGTGACATAAGAATTACTAGACCATGAGTCCTAGGGTCCATGAAATGGATTAAAGCTTTATTGCTCTTTGGAGTTCTGACAATGACAAATGCTCTCTCTGATGTTGGGATTATCTTGTCTAAACTTTTGTTTCCTTAGTTTCAGGTTTCAGTTTTTCCTTAGCCATCTTCTAAGATCACAATAACTTCCGTGTTTTCATTGTTATTGGAAGGCATTTAGAGACAGCCCGCCCGCCGCACTTGTCTTTGCCTCTGGCATCGTATCCATGCATAAGTCATTTTTAAATTTCCCATTTCCTGATACATGTTTGAATGATGGACTTGATGTGGTCACGTGACCTGACTACAAACTTCCATTTTAAAAAATAGGAGAAAGAAAAAGAATAAAAACCAATGAGAAAGAATTTTATAAGAAATGTTTAGATACAAATATTATGAGTATTAGGTATTAATGCGATCAATTGACAGCATCAATTAACTAAGCAGATTTTTGACAGCAATCACTTAATAACACGTCAAATTCGTACTGTATACCTTCTCAGATTCAACACTCATATGCACACAAGTAAGGTGTTTTATAAATAACTTTTCTTGTTAAGTTAAAAATGAAAAATTTAAGCACATTTCAAGAAAATATTTTACAATAATTTTTTTTATTGAAATGGGAATTATAACTGATTGCAAAAAGAGAACGAGTTTTATTTTCTATTGACTCTGAACCTGATGGCACTTTCCCCTCACCCTATCATTCTATCTTTGTCATAATCATGCATTGTGAAAACACTACTTCTGGTGAGGCTAAGTGGGAAAATCTTTAATATGAACGGAGTTATGTAGTACACTAATTCAGCAAAATTCAATGGCATTAGCATTCAGTGTTTTTCTAGTACCTGTTAAAAAGTGTGTGAAACCATGCATATGGAAACACATTAAGATTTTTACTTATTGCTAAAATTTCCCAGTAAACCAGATTGAAATTTTGTCCTAAAAGCATTATTTCCCAACAGAGTTTCAGGCTGTATTTGGATGTGTTATAATTGCATTTACTTTTGAAAAAATTAAAACTGAATATTGGTAGATGTAATACAGTTAAACTAGCTTGCCTGGGAGTTCTTCTGTCCTACAAAAAACAAAAACAAAAACAAAAACAAACAATGCAATTTGTGTAGCAAATATAAGTTAAATCAATTGACATAGCAAAGTGGCATATATTTGGCTTTAAGAAGGGTAGAGAAAGAGTTTCAGATGTAATATGGATTTTTATACTTGAGTTACATAATGAGAGGAGATTTTTAGAACAGGTGACAATTACATGGTACTTTTTTTTCTGAGACAGAGTCTTGCTCTGTCTCCCAGGCTATAGTGCAATGGCGCAATCTTGGCTCACTGTAACCTCCGCCTCCGGGGTTCAAGCAATTCTCCTGCCTCAGCCTCCCAAGTAGCTGGGATTACAGATGCCTGCCACCACACTCAGCTAAATGTTTGTATTTTTAGTAGAGACAAGGTTTCACCATATTGGTCAGGCTGGTCTCAAACTCCCGACCTCAGGTGATCCACCCGCCTCGGCCTCCCAAAATGTTGGGATTACAGGTGTGAGTCACTGCGCCCAACCTATGTGTGTCGTACTTTATATCAAACCTTATTCCTTTTGTAATTTCAGGCAGCTAGCATTGTGTTTGGCACATGAGTGTTTAATAATTAATAAAATATGAAACAGCTGATTACAACTAAAACTCCCATTGTATTGCTGATCTTTGTTTTAGATCTTGAGGAAAACACTAAACAACAAAAGAACAAATATCTGTCATTATCAATGAGTTTATAATGTTTTTGTATTTCAACTTTCTGAGAAACTGTATCAGTGGATTTAGAATTAGACAGAACTAGTTTTAAATCTCTGTTGTCACTTAGTAGCAGTGCCATTAGCCAAATGTCTGATCTTTTGTAAAGCACAGTCTTCATATCCATAAAATGAAGATAATGAGAGTTAGGGTTGTTACTCCTAAAGTTCTTAGTCAAAAGGCATCTTCCACATTTCAAAATACCAACTGAAATAGTTTTCTTTGTACAAAGTTGAGAAACATGAAAAAAAGGGTAACAAAACTACATTTGCTATAAATCTTTAATGATTTATACATTATTTATTATTGCATTTTCACGAAATTTCTACAAAAGGAAAATCTACAGAGATTAAAAGCAGATCAGTGATTGTTTGGGGCTGGCATGTGGAGTGAGGGACTGCAAAAGGGCACCAGGGAACATTCTGGAATGAGGAACATGTTTTAAAACTAGACTGTGCTGATGCTAGCATGATTTTAAAGTTACCAAAAATCAACATATTATACACTGAAAATGGGTGAATTTCATGGTATGAAAATTCCACTTCAATGCTTTTTAAAAAAGCAAGTCACAGTACAGAATTATATTTATATTTGGGAATATTAATATGTTTACATCGTTAATTTAAACGTGTCCATTTTTCTATGTACCCGTCTATGAAACTTACACCTTTAAATACAAAGTTTGCCATTCTTGTTTCTACACCTGCCTCTCATACTCTCAATACCAACAAGTAGACTCCTTCCCCAGAGCAGGGACATCTTGTTCATTTCTGTATCTGCGGTGCATCATGGTAATTGGCACATCAATAGTTTTTGCCGATATTTCTGCTGGACAAATATTATGTACTATGAAGAGTAAACATAAATGTTAGGATAAATAAATATCAATAAATAGAATTTATGAATCGATATGCTTTCTTGGAGACTGTCTACATGTATTTATTTCTACAATTTGGAATTATTTGGAAACAGATGACCACTGCATTTTGTAATAAATGGGACTAGTAACTATTTACCTAGGAGTAAAACATACTAGAATAAGTCTATAATGTAGATTACAATAACTTAGACTTTTTCATAATTTAGAGATTTTTAAAGAAAATTAATATTGGCATCAACAAAGAAAGGAAGTCATAAATTACAAAGTAAAAATCAACAGCATATAATTGATTAAATAATTGCACATATTTTATATCTGTTCCCTAGTGTTTGAGTTTCAGTGACTATATATCCTACCTATTTAGAGTGCTATTATATCCATTTAAAGTTAATACAATTGATTTTAATTAAATACTTTATAATAAATACTCACGAATCAATCTGTACAGTCAGAAGAATTAGTAGAAAGAATTTCAGTATAGAGTTAGCAACATTTTGGTTTGATAACTTATGAGGAATGCGGACATTTTGTATCAGTTCACTTAAGAACATTTTCAGAAATATCTAAACAAGTTGAATCTGAATCATATTGCTCAAAATAAATAGAAAAGTAGCACATGAACTTTTGGGTATCCAAATTACACTCAAAGCAAGAATTTGAAAGGAAAAGTGAATTACATTAGAAATTGCGGTCAATCTTTACAGCTTTGAAAATGTGCAATTTTGGAATATTATAAGACCTGCTAAACACAAGGCGATGGCCGGTAAATGTTAATAGGAAAAAAGAAAGAAAGAGAACAAGGGAGGAAGAAAAGCAAGGAAGTTGGAATGGGAGACAGAAAGACAGAATATGGACTCGTCCATGTGTTTTTTAAGAAACGAAAACAGTAGAAGCCCCAGAAAAACTGTACCGCCAACTTCATGATGCAAAACATGCTGTTAACTGTACCATTAAATGATGCAAAGATCCCCTGAAGGCAAATGTAGAGGCTGAGACAGATGTCCTTAATCATGAGAGTTCATACAAAAACATGCTCCATATGGTTTTAGGACACAAGATGTATGGTTCAACTGGCCCAAGAACAAGAGGAACACACAGCTAGCAGTGAAGAAGGGGAACAATTTAAGATCCGCATCAAGTTGACAATAGTGTTGATACTGTAACAGCTAATGAGAGCCTAACAACCAACAATGACTCGTCTCTGTACAGAACTCAGCTTTTTATTTTTAAGTAGTGTTCTGTAGCAACATAAAGCTCAGTTGCCCACACATGCAAAATTAAAGTGAAGAAGAGTCTTTATTAAACCTCAATATTAGATGCATATGCCCCTATCTTTATTAAAAATAGAAAAAAATATCAAATTTTGACTTAGAACTGAAAGAAGAAATTATATCCAGCCCTTTATGAAATGGTTTGTCCTCTGCACATGTCTAAGTATCTAGTCAATGTGTTCTAGTTCTGTTACCAGATCAACTCTAGAGATCTGCATCTAGTACTTTCATCTAATGCTTCCTGAAGTAAGTAGTTACTGTTAGAAAAACCAGTAGAAGTGCCTCTTGCCCACAATTTAATAAGGAGATAGACATATTTTCTTCTCTAACAACCAAATTGAATTGAGTAACTAGACAACTTTTTTCCATGAGCTGAACTGTGTAGGATCAAATAATAATTTTAATCGGAATACAAATTTGCCAAGATTGTCTAGGAGCCTCACATTTCTTCTTTTAATAGAAGTCGGGAACATTTTGAGTCATTTCAAACTAAACCTAATAACTTATGTCTTACACAGCAGGAAATTATACTTATGGCCTGGACATTTATGACACTTAATATCTACTACTTTGAAGCAACATTTCTAACTCTCTAAAAATATGTGGCTTACTGTAAACTAGGAATATACAGTTTATCATTTAAAACCAGGAAATGAAAACTAAGTTTTGTGTTACTTAAATTGAGACCAAAATATCACTTTCATAGGAAGTAAAAAGATTCTGTTTCCCTGAAGGAAGCTTTCTAACTTGTATAACTTTTATTATTACATACTTCAAATGTCAAAAACAAAAGTCATTTTATTCACCATAGTAAATAAGAGAAGTCCTGCTCTGCATTTTGAAAACAGTTATTGAGCAGTTTTAATGTAAAAATTTTCTATAATTTTGACTTTTCAAAGTTGACCTTTTGAGCTGGTTTGCTTCAGAGTACAATTTTGGTAAAAGTAAATCCTAAAACCAGGCTTTCACTTGGACCAAGGTAAGTAAATAAAGAAAGGAAATAGCACCACTTAAGTAGATAAACTAAGGAAAGCACTTTACCCATAATACTTTATCTTTCCAGTTCTATTAGTTTTATATAATGATTTTTGTTTACATGGTGGAAAAAAACTGAGTCTTTAGAGTTCAGCCAGCATTGAATTCAACTAACAAAAAAGCGAAGGGTCTTGAACTCAGATTTGTTTGATTCTAAATCCTGATTTCTTTCCATCATGATACTTTTTAACAAGCATAACAGCAAGAACTCACAGTAATTATCTAATATTTTCTGATACCAATGTTTATTTACTTATCTAGTCAAAATGTCACTTTTTAAAAGACATGTAGTGTTTAAAACATCCGAAGGTATACAAATAGAAATGATTTTAGTCAAATTTTCAAGGGCATACAGTATCATGGCTAAGGGTGTCCCTTAGAATCTTTCAGAATGTAAAGAACAAAAAAATATATAGTTTACTTAGTGATTACAGGTTTATTTAATGATGCATGGATTGTGGGAACAACAAATCATTTTAGCATCTGAACTCTTGGAAGGATCAAAAAGAACTAGAATTTTTTCAGGCTTCAACAGTAACTTTAATATCTACCCTTCCTACAGTCTTTACCTCCCTACTTCACCAACATACCTGAGGCCTCGAATCATGCCTGGCACAGAGTAGATATCTCAAAAAAAGCAAACAAACAACAAAAAACCCACATTACTTGTTGCCACTGAATAAATGCGTGGAATTTTTGGCTTATGTTGGTGATAATAGAAACTTCGCTAACTTCGTGCTTTTGTTTTTCTTTTCTCAGTTGTTCAGTGATCTACAACCAAATAAACCAATCACAGGTGTCAGCTTATATTACAATACTGACTTTTACAAATCTTAAAACTAAGTCTTTATGACTATGTAAAAGTATAAAAAATACAAGATCAAATTAGGGTGCATTTATTTTTAAGAGCACAAAGAACACAAGTGCTTAAAACTCCTGTTATATACTGAATAATTCTGAATTACCACAACCAAGCAAGAGGGTCTTGAATAGTTTCCAGCTAACTCTTTAAACTCCGGACAAACCAGTTCAAAAAGCCCTGCTAAGTAGCATGGATAGAGTCATAGGGTTTTATTTTGTTATATACAGCACTCTCATTTTCAAATTTTAATCGATTTATAATAGTAAATATCACATAATACAGATTGTTAGAACTGGAAGAACGTATAAAAATATCTAGACCAATTATCATTTACCACAGGTAAAGAAGATAATATTTGTTCATGTAAACATTTTAAGAGTTTGCATGTCTTTATGAAGTCGCAAGTGTTTATTGTAATACCTTGAACAGATATTAAGAAAATTATACAAAATGATTTAAAAACTTTAAAAATAAACAAAAATGTAATTCTAAAATAAAACTAGGTCAAGGAACCCACAGAAAAGCAAGAAAAGACAAAGAGCATAATTTGAAACAGAAAGGAAAAATAGAAAAAAACCAGTAAATTAGCAGACTTAAGCCATAATGTAATTACTTGACAAATAAATGGATTAAATACATCAATTAAAAGACACAGATTCACAGAATGAATAAAAACCATGACTCAACTATATTGAATCTACAAAAGCTTTCAAAAATAATAACACAGGTGTGTTAAGAATAAAACGATGGATGAAAACATATTATGCAAACATTAATTTTTAAAAGTAGAGTATTTGGCAAATTTTTGTTTGCGTACTCTATTTTGCCTTAGGAGGTAAAATCGCTTTAGCTCTGAAGCAATACAATATATAATGATATATATTACATATAAATATACATAATATATATAATTGTGTAATATATAAAGTGGACTTAAGAGCAAAGAAAATTAGCAGGGACAAAGAAAGGTATTACATAGTAATGACAGGATTAATCTAACAAGAGACATCATGGTCCTAAATGTGTATGTACAAAAAAAAAAAAACAAGAAAAACAGAGCTTTTCAATACATAAAGCAAAATTGGATGGAGTTGAAAGAAGAAATGGGCCAATTTACAAATACAGTTGAGAACTTCAAATTCCCACTGTTAGCAGTAAATAGAAGTATTCAATAAAATGTGAGCAAAGATATAGGAGAACTGAAAAACACTGTCAACCAATAAGATTCACCTGACAGTGATAAAACATTCCACTCAATAACAGCGTAATATGCGGTCTATTTAATTGTCCACCAAACATTCACCAGGATAGACCATATGCTGGCTCATTAAACAAACCTCAGTAGATTTAAAATCATCTAAATCATGGAGAATAGATTATTTAATTTTAATAGAATCAAATTTGAAATCAATGATAGAGGAAAATCTCTGAACATTTGAAAATTAAAAACACACTTTTAAATAATTCATGGATAAAAAAGGAAGTCTCAAAGGAAATAAAATTTACATAGAACTGAAAGAAAATTAAAACTAACATCAATATTAATGAGATGCAGCTAAAATAGCAATAAAAGAAAAATTATAATACTATGTGATAATTTTTGAAAAGAGAAAATGCTTCAATTAAACAATCTAAGCTACTTAAGAAACTAGAAAAAAAGAGAAAATAATAACCCAAAGCAAGCAAATGAAAGAAATTAAAAACAGCACATATAAACAAGAATCAAACAGAAAAACAATAGAGAAACCAACAAAACAAAAATTTTATCCCAAAAAGTTAATAAAAGTATTAAAAATCCAAAACATAGTCATGACAATAATCATAAACATTGGTAATGAAACAAGTTGTATTATTTCATAATGAGTAGAAGAACAAGGGAATAATGCAAACTATTTTTATACTCACACATTTGACAATTCTTTTAAAATTGAGAAATTCCTCAAAAGCTACAAATTACCACAATGAACCAACTTGAAATAAACTAAATAGTTGTGTAGTGATTAAATAGAGTTTATAATGTAAAATATGCTGAGAGATAAATCTCCAGGCCTAGATAATTTCACTACAGAATTCTCTAACACTTAAAAAAGAATTCGCCCAATTTTATACAATCTCTTTCAGAAAATAAAAAAAGAATGTTCTCCACCTTATTTTATGAGGCCAGTATTATCCTGATACCAATGCCCAACAAAGAAAATAAAGAAAAAGCAAAGAAGTAAAAGAAAGGCAAAAACTACACCTATATATGTCTCATGAAGTTCAACACAAATTGCTCTACAAAATCATAGGAAATTGAATTCAGTAATGTATTAAATGATCATACACCATGAACAATGAATATTTTGCCCCAGGTATGCAAGACAAGTTCCATATTCAAAAATCAATCAGTATAATCACCAAATGGAAAAGAAAATAGTATATCATCACTCCAATTGAGGCAGAAAAAAAATTTGAAAAATTTCAACACTCGTTCATGAAAAAAAATACTCTCAGAAAAATTGAAATAGAGGGGCATATCTTCAACTTGATAAAGAATATCTACAAAAAATTTCAACTAACATCAAACTTAGTGGTGAAAGATTGATAGCTTTCTTCCTAAGACTGAGAACAATGGAAAGATGTCTGCTCACAACTTAATATAGCATAGGAGGAGAAATTCTAGCCACAGTAATAAAGAAAGAAAAAGAAATAAAAACACATACAGGTGGAAGGGAAAAAAGTAAAAATTTCACAATTTGGGGATGGCATGGTTGTCTACATAGAAAAATCCCAAAGAATCTACAAAATAAAAACTTAGAACTAATGTATGAATGCAACTAGGTAGTAGAATATACAACCAAAACCAAGAGAATTAATCACATTTCCATGTACCAATAATTAACAGGTAGAAACCTAAATTAAAAATATAATACTAGGGCCAAGAGCAGTGGCCCACTAGTGTAATCCCAGCACTTTGGCAGACCAAGGCTGGTGGATTATTTAAGACTAGGAGTTCCAGACCAGCCTGGCCAACATGGTGAAACCCTGTCTCTACTAAAAATACAAAAATTAGCTGGACAGAAGTGGTGCACACCTGTAGTCCCAGCTATTCAGGAGGCCAAGGCAGCAGAATAGCTTGAGCCTGGGAGGCAAAGGTTGTGGTGAGCCGAGATCATGCCACTGCACTCCAGTCTGGGTAACAGAGTGAGACCCTGTCTCAAAAATAAATGAATGAATAAATAAATAAATAAAATATATGTATATCTATACACACATATATATAATACTAGTTAATTGTGCCAAAGTAAATGAAGTACTTAAGTATAAATTGAAAAAAAACTTGTATAAGATCTGTATGCTAAAAATTTCAATGCTAGTGAAAGACGTCAAAGAAGACCTAGATAAACGAAGAGGAATACCATATGTGTGGATTGAAAAACTCAACATTGTAAAGGTGTGAATCCTCCCCAAATTATATATAGGTTTAATGAGAAACCTATCAAACGTGGCCATTTTTCATAAAATATTCATATAAGCTATGATCTCAATTTCAGAAGAACCTTTTGATTGTTTAATGCCTAGCAGTCCCGAGTGTTCTATGCTGTGTAGTCATTCCTAACCAAAGGAGGATGAGGGTAAGGGAGTTGATTTCTTCTCTCCTAAATAAATCTTAAATGTGGATATTAAAATTTTTTGAGGGTAAATCTTTTAATGAGTGTATATTAAATTTATTCATTGCTCTTAACAGCAAAAATTGAAAGGAGTGTTTTGGAGGAAAAAATTCTCTGTGGGTCTCTCATGTTTCTGCATTATCTTTCAAGCAGAGGCACTGTCCTCTTTTCCGCATTTTCTTTTCAAAGATATTTGTATAGTAAATAACCTATACATAAATAAAGACTTAGTACTTCTCTTTGCAGCAAATGGTAAGTTTGTTAACTCTCCGATATGATAAAGACATTTCTCTCTGAAGAAATCGTTAGGCAGGTTTGCAGCCAATTATAAAATATTGTAGTTCCTTAAACATGAGTTTCCTTTCCTTCAACAAAACTCATTGCATATGCAGGCAAGACTTGGCTCTCTTTGCAGAACTTTGTAGAAATTAGGCCTTGGGGAATTCGTGTGTGAAATGGTGACACTGGATACTGCTACTGCTGTGAGTACCAAACTGTTATTTGTCTCTGACCCAGAAACCTCATGACATCTGCCAATATCCATGAAAATGTGGCAGACCAAATTGTTGACTTGTAAGTAGGGTAAAATCTCACATCCTTCCTCTTTCTCCTCTCCTCCCTTTAGATGTCTGTACTTGGAACCAACAACCACATTGTGAAGCCACGTGTGAACTTAGCTGGATCCCTGATAACAGCCAACACCAATAACCAGATAGGCGGGCAAATAAATATTCAGGAGAATCCAACGCCAGAGTTTGAGTCTTCCATCTGAGGTTTAGGCAACGTGGAGCAGAGACATGCTTTCCCATGTATAAACTCCTGACCTGCAAAAAACATGAAATAAGTGATTTTGTTGTTGTAAGTCACTGAGTGATACTATACAACCATAGTGTCTCATGTTATGCAATCATAGCTATCTTAAAAGGGAAAGATTTCTTAGTTTGCTAGTCTTATCCCTGGCTTTGGCATTTATTAATTCTTTAAGTATTAGTAAGCTGGATAATAAATAAATATATGTGTATATATATAAATAAATATATGTGTATATGCATCTATAAATATATGTATATATGTATTTATAAGTATATATAAACATGTATATATGTATTCATAAGTATATATAAATATATGTATATATGTATTCATATATGTATTCATGTATGTATTCATATCTATGTATTCATATATGTATTCATATATGTATATAAGTAATCCATTTAATAAATATGTGTATATGTGTATGTAAATATATATATTTCTCTTTCTCTAGAGTAGGAAAGTGTATAACAGGATTCCTTTGTCACCCATAGTGATTTTACATTATAAATGTGTGTTATTCAACAATTATGGGTTTATTCTACATGCCGAGCCCTGAACTTGTCTGTGTTAGATAAGACTTACCTCTACAAAACTTTCTGTTTCAGAGAAACATTAATCTAAATGGAAAGCAATTGGATGTTGCATAGAATCTGTGCTACAATTGTTGAAATAGATAATATTGCTTATTTGTCCTCCAACAATACATTTAATATTCATTTAACAAAGACTAATTGTATGCCTACTAACCTATTGTATACTAGGTACTCTGCTAAGCACTTGGTAAATGAACCATCACACTAGGCTAAAAATTAATGTCATGCCACAGCCTTTAATGCTCAAATGATCCTCAAACTGAACCCATTAAACTAAGAAAAATATTCTGTTGCAAAAATGTCTTTAAAAATTTGAAAATATCGACAAATTAATCTATTTGATTCTGCAGACAAGTATTAAACTTTCATGTATTCAAACTTAATTTTATTACCCTAAGATATTGTTATGATTTCAATGTTCTAACTTCCATAGAGTATGTTATGTGTATGTGTATATGTGTGTGTGTGTGTGTGTGTGTGCATAATCTCTAGAGTCAGAAACATGAAATTGAGTATTAAGGGCTCTCCAGACCAAGATAAATAATTATATTGGCAAATTGAGCCTTCTCTGAAGGATTGTATCCAAATGAATTTTGAGTAGAGTCTGTTTCAATTTTTGCATTGCTGAGTTGCTGATATGAAATATATATTTATTATATGAAGCATACCTATGGCAGTTAAATTTAGATAGTGTTATCTGTAACAATTTGTATTGGCTTCCTCCCAAGGCTTTCAATTTGCAATGTATGAGAATAAATGAGAACCATATGAAAGTCAATAAGTTCTTGATAGTACATGATATTCTGTATTCTCTCATCCTTGATTTTAGCAACATTCCAAGGGTTTGACATCCATCACTGAGGGTGATATCCTTCAAAAATATAAAGGTTTTTTTCTTGGCTTCAGATAAGAATCCTAAACTTAACACACGTCCATAAATCATTGGTGTGGAAATCTGTCAGAAAATAGCACAAGAGTACTATTTTTTCCTTGTGGTATTTGGTGTTTCCAAATTAGATTATTTGTTGAATGTTCAAGGAATATGTTTGCTTGAAGGGTTCACCATATGTCAAGGAAATCTCATGCTATTGAAATGGAGTTCTCAGAAATGAAATCAAGGATAACTGCCTGTTCCTTCCTCTACCATGGTAGTGACAATCAAAGGATTTTGCAGAACTGTATCTCTCCTAGCAGAGTTACTGAATTACAATTGCACATTGAAAAGTGGAAAATAGAGACTACCCAGGATCTTAATTCTGGAATACTTTTTGTAATTGTCCTTCAGATTTTATCCTCAAGTTGTAATATTATACTGACAGCTAATAAAGTATAATAGTTCAGAACAAGAGTTCTGGAGCTGGTTTTGACTTCAGTTCTTCTACTTGCTAGCTGTATGACCTTGTGTGATTATCAGCTACTCTAAGTTGCAACCTATAAAGTGGATAACATTATACTTATTTCATTAAGTTCTTGGAAAAATTAAATCAAATAATATATGTTAAGGGCTTTGTACATAGTAGAAGTTAAATGAACGCTGATTATAATTCTTTAGAAAAGTTAAAGTTTATATGTTTGTGTACATACACGTAACAGGCACATCAAGCAACTTTATTTTAGTATTACTATTACTAGCACTACTTTATTTCTAAGTTAAATGGAAAATTACCTTTCTTCAGAGAGGATAGATGATAGCCCACTTTGTTGGAAAATGCGATTCAATTATGACTATTCTTCATCAACATGTAACTGAGTTTTCCCAGAGAATTTCAGGGTGAGAACTTCTGCAAAAGTCCAAACTCTTCATTTGACGGCACATCTAACTCCACCACTTATTTTCCCAAATTGCATCTAGAGCCTGTGTGTCAATAGAATGTGCATCCCAGAAGCCTCATAAGGGTAGATTTTAGGAGGCTTGTTGACGTTCTTTGTACATAGTGAGAAAGCAGAAAGGATCAGAAAAGCTTTGGCATTTACCTTGTTAAATTTTTATAGCTAAGCTCTGGTTCAAGGGTCTACTGAAACAACTTAACTGCACTAAGAAAAACGGGAGCATTGAGACCAATGAAACGAGTCCACAAAATTCTATGAAAATGAACCAGTTCTAGCAGAGATCAGTATATTCAATGATCCAAGATATATAACTAGAACATTAACTAGCTTTACTGAGCTGAAGGATATTTACACTTTTTCCTATGGGGAAAAATAATCAGATACATCTCCATTTATAATGTTATCAAACATTGTTTTAATATATTAATTCAACTCAAAACATTTTTTTCTTTAGTATATACCAGGAAAAATTGCAATAGGTGATGCAGCAACAATGGTTTGCAAAGCATAGTTCAAGGCGTCATCAGCCAAAAGTAAAGATGGGGCATAAAGAATAAGCAATTTGGGTTAAGATCATGTGTGTCAGTATTAAGTACAGGGTTCTACTGCTGCATGAGGAAAGGTTACCTAACCCAGTTTTTAGGGATATAAGAAGACTTGAAGAATGAGTAGAGATTGGCTAAGTGATTCTAGACAAAAGATCAAAAAGGTCAAAGGCTATGATGTATTAAGCAAGTGTGGAATACTCAGCAAACTACAAGTGGGTCAGTACAGTTGTATAGAGTGTAAGGAGTTAGTGGGTTAAGCAGAAAATAAGGAGAGAAGCAGGGTTTTATTAAGGATAGGTCTCATGTGCCAATACCAAAGAGTAGTCTGTATTTTAGAAATAAAAACTTGGCAGCTGCAAGGTAAGTTCAGTGTGCATGTGTGTGTGTGTGTGTGTGTGTGTGTTCATAATTAAGTGGGTTATAATTTAAATATATAGAAATTTTTCACAAAGACTCAGATTAAAGATTCTCTTGAAAAATTAAGAATTAATATATACACCTACTATGTACCTACTTAAAAAAAAATAAAACCTAGTTGCCTTAAACCTTAAAACAAAGAAAAGGAAAAACCAGGATTTCACACTGGATTGGTGTTGTCTTACACCTGAGAAGTTTGCTTTTAGTGGAAGAAAAGGCACTTTTATAGGTCAGCACACTCTTCACTTGCTTCACTTGTTTATATAACCTGCCAGGTCCCTGAGGCATTTGAGTTTGCAAGCCTCCTGAGGAGGAACTACAACATTAACTTTGCTGTATTAGTCTGGCTGCATATTGAAGAGTAGGTTGAAGATACCAAGACTCAAATCAGGGGCACAATTTAAAAAATCCCTTCTGTAATTCAGAAAAGTAATGAGGATCCACCAGTGATTCTGCTGGGCAATAGAGAAAAGGGATGAGAGTGAGCATTTCTAAGGTGGCATTGTTAGGGGATCAGTTAGACAATGAAGAAAAGGTAGAGGGAAGAATAAATGATAACATTTTAGTTTTCCAAGTGAGTCAACTTGAGAGTCGTCTAAGTTTAAGATTTTCAAGAATCAGACACAGGAAGAATTAAATCTGCAAATAATTTTTGCTAGAAATGCCTGGGAAGCACTGGAATAGGGTTTAAGAGAAAACACAAGGAGCTTTCAGATAGAAATACAGGTCTGACACCTATAAAAGGAAAGAGTGAAGGAAGGAAAATTGAATAGTAAAGAGCTCAGACTGCAGGGCATGCCTGAGCAAGCTTCAGTTAGGATGATTAGAACATGAGATACAAGATTGCTTGTTAGAGGGATTTACCACTTGAGAAGAAATGGCCTGGCCCTAGTACTTCCACCATACTCAGTCACTGACAGGCGTTAACCAAGGTAGAGCATGGACTGCTAAAAATATGTTGGGGGTTTTGAAAATATAGCAGCTCACAGTTGTCAGCTAACTGCTCTCTTGCAATAAGCTCTCTTGAAAGGAAATCTGAGCAGTGTACTCACATAGCTGACAGGTACCATTAGTAGAAGTATTGGATTTATGTAATAAGAGAAAAGAATTACAAATAGTTGCCTACAGAGAAAAAGAAATTGGCGCAGTTAGCAAGAAACTGGTATTTCTCTGATAAGCTTTTTGGAACAATCTGCCTCTGACATATTATTTATGTTAAAAGGAGTTGTGACAGAGATTGCGATATAAATTCCAGAAACTTTCCATTTTTATTTAGGCACACTGTCAGACTACTTTCTTTATGTTCTCTTGCAGTTAAGTATGGTAGTGGGGTTGAGTTGTAGCCAGTGGGACCAGAGAGATGGTATCTACCACTTACAAGCAGAGTTCATAAAATCTCCCCAAATGATCCTCTCCTTCATTTTCCCGGCTGGAAGTAGAGGATTTCAAGGCTCCACAAGATAGAGAAAGTATGGGCTCCTAATTATTGCAAAGAAGGACACCTGGCAAACACCTACTTTGGATTATTCTGTGTTAAGAAAGATATTTTTATTATTTTTAAGTTGATAATATTTGGAGTCTTAACTATGTAGCTAGCATTAACCTAAGAGGTGTTCCAAGAAAAATATGTTTCTATTTAGGAAACACATAAATATTTGTAATGTAGACCTTTACATACTTTCAGAGACATCTTTCCATACACATTTTTACTCTGGAACTCTTTTTCCTAAAGCTTCAGATTCTCATCCCCAATACTTAGAAACTTATTAAAGTTTGGCTTACACTTAAACTTTGGCTTACACTATATATTTTACAAACCCATGACGTTAAGCTGACTTCTCCTAATTCTCTACTTTGACTAATGGTGCCATCATTTCCACAGACACTCAGGACCTAAATTTTTGGTTTGCTTTGATTTCTCTCTTTTGAAGCATTCTCAGAACAAATCAGTAAATCGGTAAATTTTGTTAATCCTCTTTCTTTTATGTATTTTTGTATGCTTTCCGTTCTTCACATCTCTATTCACCATCCTGGGGTAGATGTATAGCGTCACGCATAGAACACCAAAATAGATTTCTAACATCACATAGTCTATTTGACCTAGTCGTCTCCAAGCCTCTTTTGCAAATTGTCATTGTCACTGTCCCCAGATCACTGTGGAAATTATAGTAGCTATCACATGATGGGAGGAACACAGGATAGGAAGATTCCAGTTTGAAATATCTATCTACCCAGTAGGGTGACCTTGGGAAGGTGACTTGGACATTCTGAGCCTAGAGTCCCTTCTTACATAAAAGTAGCTAATCTCCATTCACAGAACTGTTGCAAAAGATTTAATGAGGTAACTTGTAAATGATGATAGCAAAACAGCTGGCTCATGATAATGCATACTATATATTTACTGAATGAATAAATACATTATTTACCTCTTCTCTTCCCCTTAACTTATCTCCTGCTTACACAGTATTCTCTGCTCCACTCAACTTGACCAAATGCTATTTCTCCTTCAAAGCAAACACAAATCAGACCTGTTTTTTTAATCTCTTCCTAATCACTTCCTTCTCTATGGGAATGTTGATCACTTATTTTATTTGCATATTTTTGAATTGGCTTTGATTGATTTTCATATGTAATCATTTTCTTTAAGTGGACTGCAATGACAAGGTACCTATTGTATACAAAGTATCAGCTGTGCCTTAGTACGTGGCTTGCAGTTGTACTTTATTTTATTTTTTTTAGTTTTTACTAGTTTTATTTGACCTGACCAGAATTCCTTTCTTCGTTTGTCATAAGCAGCATTCTGACTTTCTGTTGGACATAAACTACTTTTATACCACGAACCGCTGAAGAGCATCACTTTCATGTAACCTTCACACACTATCTCCAAGGGCAAGCACAGGAGTCAGTACTTGCCAATCCGAGAGATTCATTCTCCAGCCCAAAATAATAGGGCCTGTGATCCAAGAAAGGCCTCATGATCTCTGTTGGAACTAGAGAGACAGTAATTCTTTCATAGGAGTTGCAATGCAGAATTAGATTAGAGAGAGTAGTATTTTTCACCTTGTAGAAAGACATAGCTTGCAAATTAACCCAGTTGGAAGAAAAATAGGGCCAAGGGAAGAAGACAAAGAATGAGAGAATTAACCCTGTTGACATTGTTTGAATTACTGGTAGCTAGGGAGTTTATCCCCAGATAATTCTGTCACTTCTAAACATTTTCTTTTTTAGAAAATTAATACAATTTAATTGTTTTCTGTTATTTGTAATCAAAAGAGAACTGCCTATTACAGTTGTGTTTATTAACTTCGAAATAATATTTACTGATTATTTTTCTGGTTTATTCATAATGAGATGTAGACCAAAAACATGTGGATTACACAATGTAAATCCCTCCTCACTAATGGAGAATAAAAACCCAGAAGCATATTTTTTGTGACTTATGTAAATTTCATTATTTTGCTTTTAAATAAGCACATATTTTTATATATTTTTTTAAAAACTAAACTTCAAAGACCACTTCTGTATTCCAATCTGTAAAAAATATTTTCATTATGTTTATTATAAAAATATAAATGTTTCCACTACAAATCATTTTACATTAGTAAGAGGCCATCTACATTGTACAACATAAACTGAGTAATATTTTGAAAAGACAAGTTTAAAGTAAACACATACTGCCAATCATATCACATTTATACATGGCTTGATTGATATTTAGCACAGCGTAAACTGAGTGAGTTACCAGAAATAAATAATATATGCAAATCAAATTTAAGATACAAAACAGATCATATGGTACATAACATCGTGAAGGAGTTGCGACCTTATGTTTACTGAAAGTCAATGCAGTTCCTGTGCAAAGAGATGGCCATAAGCATTCTAGTACTTCTACTCCACGGTTAAGAATCGTACACTTATGTTTACATATGTACAGGGTAAGAATTGTGTAAAGGAAATTTATGAGAGGTCAAGTAGAAAAATATTAATAAAATGAAGAACAGTATATGGTGTATACAACCTCTACTTTCAAATGGAAATCACAGCCAAAATAAGTGAAACAGATTCAACAATCCTCAACTTCTATTAGTTTATGAAATGCATGGGTTTTGTTGAGTGTGCTCAGAATAGTACCTAAAAAAGTAAATATTAGTCTGGGAAAAAATTAGATTGAAACCATATTCAGATCTCATTCTAACACTCCAAACACAAAATACTTGATTAAAAAAAATGTTTTCTAACTGCTGACAGGAGGTATAATGAAATTTGTGATTAATTTTATAATCACAAGTGTATTTTTAAAAATGTCATGCTCTTATATATCCAATACAGAATTCTAGTAGCCTGATTTGACTCAGGAATATTGCCAAGATTTGAGAAACAATCTTATATCTGAAGGAGCACAATCTAAGTCTTATTACACTAAACCTACAACAGATTAGCACTTGTGAATTTTGATTTCTGATTGTAAGCTGTGTTTCATTAGTGTTCCGTTTTGCATAAGAACATTAAGTTTGCAGCATTGTTTTATCCATTCTGTTCTTGTGATGTATGCATTTCTTATACTCAAGATCATATCAGCATTAGAAAGAGTATTTATAGAGCTACAGTGTTGCTTCAGAATATATTACTAGCTAGATATCCACCAGGTACATCTTTTCAAAATTACTGAGCAAGCTCATAGTTAGCCTTTATGTAATAGTAAGTCTAATCCCTGTGATGAGAAATCTCTCTCCTGCCTACACATTTGAGGCATTTGCTAGATGACCAACTATTCTGAAAATGTTACATCCAGTAAATTCAAAGCAGTACACCAAAACTGCACCATGTGCATTGAAGTGGAAGACTCTTAAAGATAATAATACCTGGCACTAATGATCACAATAATTAATTAATTCACCTAAACACCAGTGATACAGAGGAGTAGTTCTGTTATCGTCATTCTCTATAAGCAGTTCAGCAAGTTTAAGCAACAATAGTAAGTGACTTTTCAAAGCCAGTGAGCAAGTAATTTTTTTTTCACTCATGCATTGGCCTATGTGCTGTGTTGCCAATTAGTGCAGCAATCTATATAGGATTCCAATTCTCTCCAGTGTAGCTATTCTCGGAAACTCTAACCCAGCTCCTTCACTAAAGGAGGGAGTTGATAGGCTCTAAGCACCAGAGCAGGAAAGGTATGTTATCTGGTTGAAAAGCCATTGCATACAAGCTAGTATATTACACTAAGTTGTGAGCATACAGTTTATAATAAGTGGAGAGGCAAGAATGATTAGGATAACAGACTATGAGAGATTTGGTTAGTGTATGAACAGGAAAAGTATTTCATTTTTAAAAAATATATGTAAGTGGATGGTTCAAAAAATCTGAAAGAAACCCATCATTATCTGTGTCTAGTTAGACTGCTGACAATTTGAGAGAGCATTTGGCACTTGGCTGTAACAAATCCATATTAAATCATCAAGGCATAAATAGAAAACAATAAAAACAATTCAAAAGAAAATAAATATGTACTTTTTTCAAAAATTAAGACATTTCTTTACATGATATACTTAAGGAAGCTAACAATTTAAAAATGTATAGTACTTAAAACAACTACAAATTTCTTCTCTATATGCTTTAAACAGATAAAAGAGAATAATGCAGTGATAAGGTAGTAAATATGGCCAGATAGTTTGAGGTATAAATTCCTCTATGTTGCTTGCTTTAAAAGAAACAGAATACCTGTTACAGATTTCCTCTGTATATAAAAATATTACAAGTCTTTTCTTTTGTGGCTACACCTAAACAAAGCCACCATGTCCGTTTTGTTATTTCACTTGTTTTGATTTTATGATAGTCAGTTTATGATCAATGGCTATATGCTAGTTCTTCACCATTTTACGCTGAAGAATTAAATTTAATCCATTAACTAATATTTAAAAAAGCAATTACAAAAAAATACCCCACCCACCCATCCACTAAATGATAGGGGAAAATAAAGAGTTTTTCAATTCCATTTTAAGGCATTTGTACTCATATTTGAGTGTCTTATTGGACTTGGAACTTCCACCAGTATCTCCAGCATTATTGTCTGTGTGCAGGATGATGCTACACCTTCCACAGCCACCACTTCCTTCCAGAAGTAGTGCTTTACACGGGAACTGGGCTATTCTTTGATTGTGTTTCTAGAGCTGTAATGCTACTGATGACCTTCTTCTGTGGCCCAACCACCGTGACACCAACCTTTTTCATGTCACTGTAAAAAAAGAAAACAATGAAAGAATCGGTTTCTTCGATAGTATATAAGCAGATTTTCAATTAGCACAATTTGCACAACGATATATTCTAGTACTGTGGACCTAATTGCCTGATATTTATACCATCGGGATTATGTCCTGACTGTTCCACCATCTTGTAGAAGACTATATAGATGGTGTAGTGGCTTGAATGGTGTTTCCTCAAAATCTCTGTCAATCCCAAACCTCACCATGTGATGTTATTTGGATCGAGGGCCTTTGCAGATGTAACCAGTGCATGGATTAGGAAAATGCCATACTGGATTAGGGTGGTACATAAATCCAATGATGGTTTCCTTATAAGAGAATAGGATACACAGAGAAGAAGGCGATGTACAAATGGAGGCAGAGATTGGAGTTATGTTGCCACAATTCAGAGAACACTAGGATCCACCAGAAGCTAGAAGAGACGAGGAAGAATTCACCTCTAGAGACTGGAGCAATCGTGGTACTGTCGCATCTTAATTTCAGATTTCTGCCACCAGAATTCTAAGAAAAAATTTTCTGTTGTTTAAGCCAATAAATTTGTAGTAATTTCTTGTGGCAGCCTTAGGAAACTAATAGCGATGATCACATATTCTTTGTGGGGCTTTATCTCTTTCCCTTGAATCTGGGGACTACTTTGACTAACAGAGTATGCCAGAATTGACACTGTATCACTTTCTTCACTCCGGTCTTAGGAAACTGCCAGCCTCTACTTATTGCTTTCTTTAGTAAATTTGTGTTAAGCCCACTAACTGGCAGCCATTGTTTAGGTTGCTGTTGATAAACGGAGTACAAAAAAAAAAAAAAAAAGAATCCCAGTTCTCATGGAATTTACCTTCTTGTGGAACAAGACGGGGGCTCTAGAGCTACCATATAAAAAGTCTGACTATCTGACAGTATTGCACAGGAGAGGCCACATGTAAGCACTCTGGCCTACAATCCCAGGTAAGACCAGCTCTGTAACTAACTGCACCAAGGCAGACGTCGAAATGAAAGCATCTCCAGCCCTCCAGACCAGATCAGTCCATTTGTCAGCTGTAAGCTTCTGTCAACATCAACTTCAGAGCATAAAGAATCATTCATCTGAGCTCTGCCCTAATTTATAACCCACAACACTGTGATGTCTAATAAACCTGTTGCTGTTTTAGCCTTTAAGTTTTGGGGGAGCCTGCTGTGCAGTCGTAGATAACTGGAATAATCTCATTAAAGTACACAGTTCTTTCAAAGTAGAAAAACTATGACAAAGACATATCTCTTTTTATTAAATATATAATAATTTAAAGTCGGAAAGTAGGCATTAAAATAAAGACTATAAAAACATAAGGAATTTCATTTAGGAAAAAAGACAGCTAATGTGCAAATGGTTAATTATATATTCTTGTTTCAAGTAATCAATTCATATATCCATGTCTTTCAGGATTGAGGGATGCTCAAATATCCCCTTCTAATGACAGCTTCCCCAACCCTCCTATTTAATATTTTAAAACCTTTCTATACTTGTATCTGTACTTTCTGTTTTCTTTTCTTGTTTCATTTTCTTCCAAAGCATTGATTACCATCCAGCATATTGACTTTCTGATTTATTTTCTTTATTCCCTGTCTTGTCCCACAAGAAGGTAAATTCCATGAGAACTGGGATTCTTTTTTTCCTTTTCTTTGGACTCTGTTTATCAACAGCAACCTAAACAATGGCTGCCAGTTAGTGGGCTTAATACAAATTTACTAAAGAAAGAAACATACAAAATCTATTTTTCTGGGTAAAGACGACCAGGGCATAATGTATCATTTGTCAAGGAGAGCCAGGAAAATTCAGAATGGCAAGGAAAAAAGAAAACATGTGAACACACCACACACACACACACACACACACACACACACACACACACACACACACACACACAGAGGGGTTTCCTTTACACTGACCATAAAGAAAGAAAAAATTGGGAATTCAACTACATAGAAATGGATTAATCGATTTCTTAAGAAATGGGTTCCTAGGCAATAAAGGTGTTCAAGAAGACGATAGGTAACCATTTGAAAAGAAATGTAGTTGTTATTTAAGCATCAGGGCATTAAATTAACCAAGATTCTGCTGAATTCCTACCATCTGGGCTGAGAAAGTTCCTGATGACCTGAAGGTTCCCTCCCTGCTGACTGTCAAAGGGCTGATAAATCCTCTGTGGACAGCTTGTGCCTTGCCTTAGGCCCTGTCTGATCATACTCTTCCTCAGGAAGGCTACTGGGGATGTATGGGAATGTGAGGCTTGCCACGCTTAGGGTAACTGTGGATGATGAAAGCCTTCACTTAGAGTAATGTATGCTACTTCTGTTGATCGCTGCCTTTGAGAATGTGCATTACATGATTTTGATAAACGTACCATGAATCTATCTTTAAAATAAAGAATACACATTTCTCCACTCATCCCCAAACTATAGCAAAGTCAGTTTATGAGTCTAGAGCCAGAAAACAGGACAGATACAAGTATGGGTACGCAAATGAATAGATGGTCACTCTTTCTTCTTTCTTTCATCTTCTTCCAATACCATATCATATGTTTTGTGACTAGTTGATTTTTTGTCCTTTGTCTCTTCCCTTTCCCCTTCTTAAAATAATAGTCATGGAAAGTAAATATACATACACACACACATTTATATACATATATATACACACATATATACACACACACACACATTTATATAAGTAAATATTTATAAAATATTTATATATTCCAATGCAGTAATTGTCTGAGCTCTTTGAGAAATTTAAGCATAGTTACTGAGTACTACTTGCTATGATGTTTGGCCCTGATCTTCCTTCTGAACTGAAGCATTCATCCCCAAGTGGCTGGAAAAAAAAAATGTGATGCTGAGTTCACAGACCGATTTGGGACGTTCCTCATCACTTCTTCATATATGCACCTCCTGAGTGTATTCCTCAAAAAATGTTCTGCCAAAAACTGTTTTACATTCTGTGTCTGTGAACCCAATATAAGCAAACATATATATAGGTTTATGTATAATATATAATGTATTTTATATATGTTATATATGTGTTATATAATATATAAATGTAGATAATATGTAATATATATTTTAATATTATATATGTTTATATAAATATACTATATATAAATGTTTTATATTTTTTTACTTAATGCAAATGATTATATTGGGCTTTTGAAAAGAGAATTAAAGTAATTATCCTTTTGGGTTATTCCTTAGCTAGGGTTTTTAAACACCCTCTAGTCTCTCTATTCTTGCCAGAATATCTTCTGTCCACTTATCTGCCATGTCCACTTCTCTGCCATGTCCAAAATAACTTGGAACTCCCAGTTGCTGCTGTCTCTATAACACTCTGTGTGCTCATTTCATTTTGACTGTCCTGTTCAGAAGAGTGGTGGAAAAGTTTAAGACTAAAGAGCAGCTCCAGACTGAGACCAGAGGTTAATGTGTTATCTGGTACTTCAAAGGCAAAGGGATAGGTGATGACACTTTGAAAATGGCATCCAAGGGTGCAGGATAATGACATGTGGCAACTAATCTGCTTAATATTCATTCCACACACTTAATTCTCTCTCTAGTTTCACAGTCACAGTGACTCTAACCTTTCCCTTTCTCTCTTCCTTTCTCACTTTAACCTTCCTAAATCCATCTTAGGTTATGAAGTAATGTCTTGAAATACGTATTTATTAAATGAAATTGCATATGTTCTGGGCTTTGTTCAAAAATTAGATAACTTGAGTAGCTTGCATGTCAATGAACTCTCTAACGAAAATAAATTAATATGAATTTGAATGTGAAATTTTATTGATCTTTTCCTATACTTTGGCAGCCTGAATAGAAATAAAAAAGAGATTCACTATTCATCTTAGGTATCTTTTTCTATTCTAGGAGAATCTCTACAGTTATTTGGTCAAGCGAATCATTTCTGAATTGAGTCTGGATGGCACAAAGAAAATAGAAACTGAAAGCAATCAAATTCAAACAATAAGCCCAAGAGCCTGAAAGAAAGCTAAAATATCTAGCTCAATATTTTACAGTATTTATGCTGAAAATGTTGCCTCATTATATTTACCCCAATTATTAGTATATTAAAGATTTCTAATAAATTCTCATTTTGTAATATAAACTAAGAGCATGAGGTGCATGACACTACAAAGACTCAAGAAAAAAAGCAGCTCCTTTCAAGAAGGAGTGTTAGGGCAATAGATGTTAATCCCATATTGTCCCTGAACTGAGGAGAAAGGACATAGGAAGGAATATTGTGGGGAGTGTAATACAGACATATCCATACCACCTGACTCAGTGTGAAGGACAAACCTGAACAAGCTGTCTTTCAGCAAAAGTCAGCTTTTATCTTAAATGTATTTGCACAGGTTGTTCAAATAATAATAACAATTAAGTAAAAATATTCCAACCAGCCAAAAAGAATTTGACGTCCAACACAAGTAACGTCGCTAACTTGGAAGTATGACAAATGCTGTCATTCACTTTTTCAAAGCAAATAGCTTTCTTATCACATTCATAGCATATAATGGCTGACAATATTTGAATTGCAAACTAGCAGTTAATCTTATTAACAGTGTTCTGCCTTATACATTTCAATATAGTGTTTCAATATCTAAAAGTTTCGAGTGTTGATATTTTATTGAGAATAAACATTTGCATAACTTTGCCTTAGAAAATCTGTCAATGATGTGGAAATGTTCAACTTTGCGTTTGCTTTTTGCTGTGCTTCTGTGCTTTATAGCAGGTGTTTTGTATGTCATAACCCTAACTGTTTATATTACTAGAAAAAAGGATCTATAAAAATATTTAAATACATGACTATATCCTGAGACTGTATCTGACCAAAATACGTACCATGGAAACCCAAAGTGTACTGTCGATTGGGTCAGAAGTCTATTCAATATACACCACATTCCACTTTGAACAGGAGTGTTGGTGCATGTTAAATAGACTAGAGTAAGTTTATTTTTTTAGAACGAGTCCTCCTCTTTAATAGTAATAAACTCTTCCTGTAAGTCTTCTGTGGCTTTATGTCCTTCTGACTGTAATGTTGCACCAAAAATTATAAACTTATTTATTTGTTTGTTGGGCACTTATATCTATTAATTACATGGCACATTCCTTTTTGGCATCTAATCTGTCATTTTTCACAGTAATGCTGAATGATTGACAGAGTGGCAATGAAAGTCTTTATATATTCTATAATATTTAAATATTTAAATATTATTGGGAGATGATAATACTTAAAGAAACTTGGAGGACTAAAGGGTTTATTTAATTTAACAAAGATCAAAGGAAGACTGACACAAAGATGAACACAGTTTCCCAATAGACCATGCAAGCTACAGCATTCTGGACAATTTTTGGTTTATCTATCCAGTACACACCTCTTTCTTTGGGACAGTTCTCTATCTTATCTTCAGGAAAGGGCCCCTGCAGCCAAGTTCATACTACCTCATTCTACTGCTTTTGCAGGTAAATGACTAGATACTAGCACACATATGACTTTGGAGGTGCCAATGCACAAGAGGGACTGAGCCAGTCCTACTTTCTCTCCTGGGAACTTAGAATTAGGGGAGTTGGACCCTGGTCAGTTGAATAGCACTAGAAGGCTCTATGACCAACAGTTGAGAAGGGCAGGTTTTAGCTATGTGCATGGGAATCCAGAAAACGCCACTGTGCAGAAAAAGAAAAAATGAAGCAGTCACATTAGGAAGTGAAGTAAATTGGTTCTCAATCACAGAGAGATGAAGAATGTGACTTCCAACTCTTAATTTATCAATTCCAAAACACCCTGCTTTGTGAATAAGAACCAAATTTTTAACTATTCTCTGGATTCACTTGATTCTTTATATATACCCTTTCCTTGAGTCCATGTGTTTCTCATATCAATAGATTCCTGTTACCAAAAGATTATTGTCCACAAAATATAGCATATTATACTTGATTATTACTGGCTTTTAACACATAAAACTATCAACTAATATTAATATATGATGCATATTTTCTTTCTCATCTGGCAATAAGCCTTTTGAGGAAAACTCAAAAATTCTGTCTTAAACCTAATTATAACTTCATTTTCTAGCATGATATCCTTCACACAGTAGACAATGATGAATACATGATGTTATGTTTATTTAGCAACAATGAAAACTAGTTTTAGACTTTAATACCTTTCCTTGTACACCAGATTATCCACTTGGTTCTCAATTTTCCTTATTCACAGATGTTAAGCTTTAGTAAAAATAACAGAAAAATCACAAAATGCAGAAATATAATAATCATCAATCTATGTCTGCTAATGTTTTAAATTAGGGTCTTGGGTCTGCAGTGTGGTTATGGGTGTGAATCTGTTGGTTGATCTGTAGGTCATATCTGGTCTATCTAAACACACTGATCCTTGGCCCTATCTTGAGGGAGGAAGACACATCAATATGTATCAATCCAGAAGCTGTGGGCCACAAGGAGACCCAGGGCCCTGATTAGCAAATCCAGGAGATAGTACCTCAGATCTACCACTAATATTTATAACATGTCAAGTCAAGACATGAATATTCAGCAGAAAGTTCAAAAGATCATTCATTCTTCTTAATGAATTTTTTTTCCTTACTCTGTGGAAATCTTGGCTATTGTGTCACAAGAACTGTACTCCACGCCTGTGAAGATTTCCTTGCAATGTGCTGTCCGGACACCATTAAGCCAGTCACCTGTTGTGCGGAAGGTAGTGATATCCACATTGCTTTGGTCCAGAAGAAGGTTTGATGGCCTGCAAGGAAAAAAAAACACCAACGGGAGACAGATCAGGAGTCAGCAGAGTTGCTGTGTGTCAAAATTTGACACTAACATCAGCAGGAACATCCAGACTTCATACGGTGTTCCTGTTCATTTGTGGAATTTATCTGCCATGAAAGCTTCATCTGTTCAAGCTGGCAGCTTGGAGGAACGCCGTGTAATCATCTTGTCTAAGTTCTCCCCTTCTCCATCCACAAGTGCTTTTTAAATCACTGAAAATTTGCCAGTGAAAGACATAAATATATCCATACATATTTTATTATCATTTAATTGGTTTAATCACTAGCAAAAATGGTAGTAATTTAGGATACAGTTGCAGTAGGGAGGACACACTGAATTCTTTGCTGTCTGCTTTGATGATGGATTCAGTTTGAATATTTAAAATATTTCCCACTGGATGTTTGTTTGTTAGACATTGTGCAGGTTGCTGTCTAAAGAATGGCTTGAACAATCTAGGGTATACCTACAGCAGGACATAAACTCAACACAGAGTTAAATAATGTTGCATGTGATTAAAAATAAAAATAAAAAGTAATAGAAAAAAGTAGATGACTGACAAGAAAAAACATTCTTGCGTATTTGACACCAAATGAAGTTCACACATACACACACACAGACTCAGAGAGGGATTGTAATTGTGATTTATATTGCACAATACAATCAGCATTAAGAAAAAGGGCCAGGCGCGGTGGCTCACTCCTGTAATACCAGAACTTTAGGAGGTCGAGGCCGGCTGATCACCTGAGGTTAGGAGTTCGAGGCCAGCCTCACCAACATGGAGAAACTCCATCTCTACTAAAAATACCAAATTAACCGTGGTGGCACATGCCTGTAATCCCAGCTACTCGGGATGCTGAAGCAGGAGAATCGCTTGAACCTGGGAGGCGAAGGTTGTGGTGAGCTGAGATCGCGCCATTGCACTCCAGCCTGGGCAACAGGAGTGAAACTCCATCTCAAAAAGAAAGAGAAAAAGAAAAAGGACTTCCTTCCATGTAGGATTTTTTTTTATATATAAATACAGGCTTACCCATCTATCTATGAATGCCCGCAAGACCTGGTAAATCAATGGAATGGAAGAGGCATAAAGGAAACGAAGGAGACAATGTTTGCCTCCCTGAAGAGCCAAAATAAGCAATCAGTTGGTGAAATGTCTTTGGTATGTCCCCCCCCCCTTTTTTTTTTTTTAGCTCTTAGTGGCCTCTTTAATTGTCCTTTGACTTATAAGACTGGAGCCAGTCACGAGGTGAACAATTTATTGACTTATATCTTCTTTATTCTTAAGGAAGGGAGCTTGGGCACAAGGTAGTTATAAAAGCCTTTAGTTTTGGATGAATAATAACAACAACAGAAATAAGTTTTGAAGGCCCTTGTTTTCATATTGTATCGAACGTTCATGTGCACTCAATGTGGCAGGCATGATGCTAAGAATATTCCACAGACACGAAGGACCTTAATCTTTACAGCACCTGTTAGGCACTGATGCTATCCCCTAAGACAGATAAAGAAGCTGAAACTAAATCACATTAAGTTACAAATCTGAGTTTCCTCAGGCAAAAGAGGCAGAGCTGGCATTTAGACCCACATTATTCTATTCCACAGCCCATATTCTTGACTGCTACACTGAGCCATTTAGGTAAAACTTTGTTCATATTGCATTTCCCTGTTTTTTTCTTCAACGATTTATGATTCCATCATTTGGCACATTCGATGTTTACATGCCCTGAAGTTTAGTACACAGATACTGGAACCATAAGGCCTGAGTTGAATCCCAGGTATACCACATACTATTTGTGTGACCTTGAGGAGTTTCTTGTCTGTTTCTTCATCTGTAAAATGGGGATGATGGTGAGGATATCGATTTCACACCAATGAAGATTAAATGAGCATATGTAGGTAGCACTTAGAACAGTGCTGGCACATAATAAGCACTATCTGTTAGCTGTTCATTATTCTTACATAAGGTAACACTTTTGGTGAAATGGTTAAACTTCTGAAAACTTCAAAAAGAAAATAGCAGAGTAAATATCAGTTTATATATAATGCTGGGAATGCAATGATCTTGTTAACCACCATTTTAAGTAACTAGAAATTTAGTCATATATAATATTATGTACATAATAGTATAACAATCCTGGAAAGTAGCCATTATTAGGGGCTTCATTAGAATAGTCAATAACTTTTACAACTTGACAATCATTCCATAGCAAATGCTTGAAAACAGAAGTGCTATTCTGCTGTCTGTGATTTTTTTCGTTATCGTAATAAAATACAGTATTAATATGAAAACTATATATATCATAGCTTAATCTTTATTGAATAATTAAGAGGGTACATTTTGACTTTTTGCCATTTTAGTTATTCAGAATCTTTCATTAAAAATCTCCAAAATTAGGAATATTAAAACTACAACTTCATATTTTTCTTATGTACTTGAAAGATTTGTCTAAGTGAAGTCCATCATTTGAAGTGCTTAAATTCAAAGTTTAGAATTTGTGGTGAGAAGATGCCAAAATAAATAATATATCGATATGCATTTATCCTTATTTTAGAAATAAATTTAGGTCTCTAAGGGGCTAATTTCAATATCTTTAGAAATAGCACGGAATAATAGCAAAATGAACAATATACATGAAATAAAACCGTATTATGTTTTACATATGAGTAGCAATCATTGATTACCATCTAGGATATGTGGTAAAAGCTCCTGTTCTAAATGAGAAAATCTGTGAAGAAAATCTGTGTCAGCTCTGCTCACACCTAAATAGGTCTTTTGATTGAGAGGTTTCTACCACTTCTGGTGATATTCTTCAACTTACTCCCTTATGCACAACAGGCCTGCTCAAGCGTAAAGTTGATGTGAGCCCAGACAATTTTAGATAGTGCCCTACACCTACATGTTATTACTTGGAACATATGAGAAGTTTGTGAATTCACTATCTGGGTTTTTACAGGGATGCATTAAATGTATTTGATAAAAATGGTCACATTTTAGTGCAGTTTTAACCCTGAGTTTCAGAAAAAAAAAATTGTAACATTGGTTCTGACTCTATTTTCATACTCTGTGGAAAATATAGATTAATAGTCCCCTCCCTGTGATGGTCATTTGTGTAGTGGAGGGCAGTTGAAAATGAAGGATTCTTCAACCTTCTGTCCATTAGACTAAACTCAACTACTTCAATCCTTTCTATTTCACAAGTTCAAATTATACATTGAAAATTGTATAATTATAAACTTTCTTTCATTGGAAAAGTTTCAGCTTCTGTATAATTTCTATATAGTTTCTATTTCTATGATACAGTTTAGTTTTACCAACTCTCAGAGATTATCTAAAAAAGATTAGGCATTATTATATAAATATTACTTTTTTCCTTTAGCAATATCTGGAAAACTATAAAATATAAATATAACATTTCATATGTTACTTTCTTCTGAAACATATATGCAAGCAACTTTCTATGATTTTATAAATTACTCATGTGAGAAAGAAAAATCGCTTATTTTTATAATTGAAAATTTTGTGTTTTTGTTGTTTACCTAAGAACTTCAGGAATTACAGATACACAATCCAGGTGTCAAAATGTACACAATGTTCTTGGGTTTTTTCAGCATAGCTATCATGAGTGAAATAGCCTCCGTCACTAGCAAGCATTAGATATTACATTAGACTCATTGGATAAGTCACTGAACCACTAAAAAATGGATAAGAATAGCATTAAATCAGGTGTGAGAAGATTTTATAAGAAAAATGATGTGAAACCTAGAATGAGACAAGACATTAAACTATCTACAGGCATGCGTGTGCACGCACCACAGTTTCTCTGTCTACAGTAGCTGGAGCACAGAACCTTATGTCAAGTTTTAGTCCCATGAATAGTAATACTTTCTTATTTATGGGTTTGTGGGTATGAAGAATCAAACCCCAGGACATTTATTCAGAATATTTATGAAGTGTGCCTAATAGCAAAATGCAGAATTCTTTCTTCTCAGTTCAAAATAGTTTGTACTTTTACACTCAACCCTTTAGCCAGACTCAACAAGAGTTTAGAGAAAATTAGTATAAACAAATTGAAATAGAACAGGACGTGTGGATTAAGGATTAGTGACCCCAACTGAGTTTGTCTGCTTATGACTTGGATCAAAGTACATCCAAGACAAAAAAAAAAAATGACCTAATTTTAATGCCAGTGACCTCAGAATAACCAGCCCTGCAAAGTATCATTTTTCCACTTCCAGGATTTCTCTGGGGATTTCAAATAAAAATTGGTTCCTTTCCTCCTCCGAGAGGACATCTGGAGAGTTTATCAATGGATAGGAATCTGTCTCTCCCTGTGAAGAGCCTGTGATGTCTCTTCATGCGCACCAAGGGAATCTGGGCCTTGGAGCAGCTGCAGGCCTTGCCGTTTTTTCAGCCCCAGCCCCAGACATCGGGTCTGAAGGGGAAATTTATAGGCTGGGTGCTGTGCACCGTGAGCTCACACTTTTACTAGACAAATTAGATAGGTTTCAATCCATGCAGCTGTGAACGATGTCCTACAGAGCTCCACCTGATCTTTTACAGCTTTTCATAAATCAGTACCTACTGGCTGCAGACCGCAGTCATTAAAAAGAAATCATGGAAATTACATGTTTGCTCAGGGGAAGTGAAAAATAACTTTCTTCCCTTTCTTTCTCCCTCCTTCTATTAAGATTTGTGAATTATTCTTTCATGGGTTTTCATACTGTTGCATTAGAGAGGTACACATCTAGTTTATTCCCATCGAATCCTATTTTAGCTGTAAATAGGTGCATAAAAATTAGCACCAGATACTGGGGAAAAACCTCAACAAACAACTGCCAATCCCAGGAATATCTTCGGATAATAATCTTATTTCAATGCTATCTTAGAATTCTGACTCACTAGTTATCCATTTCTGACTTAATAGACTCCTTTTGATTTATAAAGAGATTTACTCCTCAAACATCAAAAATAATAACTAATACACATTTCTTGAATAAGTATATGACTATTATGAATAGAAGGAGGTAATAATATTCAAGATGCATACCGAAACATTATACTTATTTCTTATTTGTTGTGAATAGTTTCAGGAATATATTAAACCTAAAAAGTAACTTTTTAAGCCAAAATACTAATAATTATATGTGAATTTATTATTGTTTGAGACTAGTAATACATTTTTTCAGTACATTTTATAAATTTTTTTAAAATTTCAAATGTTTCCCCATTGTATTTCAGGGGGAAGATCTTATATTTGTCAATTTATTTTAATGTTGATTGCTGATGACCTTGATCTTTATCACTAAAATTAAAAATCCAGATACGATAAAATGAATTTAATTTGTCATCAGTAACTAAAAATAATTTTGAATATATACAGTTCCCAACAGGAACCTAGTACATAAATGACACGTTAAGGAGAAATAAAGTCATTGTATTTATTTTAATTATCTCTAGGCCTTAAGGACAAAAATCTTTGAAGTTATAGCCGTTACATCTGGTTTAATTCCTCCCTGTGGTAAAATTAGCTGCTTTGATTTTAAGATTAAAAAAGAGAGAGAGAGAGAGAGATCACTTGGGTATTCGGCATATTTGTTTCCCTCTAAAAGGTTCTGTATCATATTTGTTCACTGAGGAAAGTCACCCTGTCAGTTTCAGAATTTGAGGTCAAAGTCATTTTGAGGAATAAAGGCAGATTGTATTTTGGTTGTTAGATTTATCTTGAAGGATATGGTATTTGTCAAAACAGCAGTTATTCTCAAAAAGAATTCTATTATGTACTCTTAAAGATCAGAAACTTTTTACTAATACTTGTTTATTTTATTAACTGGGAAAAATATGAGTATTGTTTATTTTTACTCCTCTCTATGCTGCAAGTTAATAAAAATAAATCCCTTCAAAGTTAGTGATCAATGCCATGAAACAATATATCTAAAAGCATTTCAATTAAATTAACTAAATATAATTGGGTATGCAGAACCTTGTTCTAAATATTATTAAATATATTGCTTAAGTCTTTGTGTCATGAATTTTGTTGCCTTCCATTTAAAACCTTGTTCTAAGTATATTGAATGTATTATCTAATTTTTTTGTGTCAAGAATTTGAATTTTATCAATTTACAATAGTATAGAAGAATTCAATAGCCTGGCTAGTGGAAATTCTGTGAACTTAAGAAATTATTTCTCTATTTCATTTTACACACATATGCACACACACACACACACATCTCTTCAAAATTAATATGGTCAATGATAAAAATCTTGTATTTTCAAAAATAAAAAGGGTATCTTACTACTTGAGTAGAAACTCATTCTTATTTTTCTGTTATTAGTCTTAACTTTTAATTTAGCTTCATTTATAAAAATAAGTGAATAAATTTATTTAAATCTATAAGTTATATTATAAAAATAATCTTTCACAATACGTTTTCAAAAAATAAATGTGTATTTCTCTTATATGTACAAAATAATGTGTTGGGAAGTTAAAGAATATTTTTTATTTTAAGACTATTTTCTATTTATTTTCATAGTGGCATTTTCTATCAAGAACATCTTTAAGCAACATTCCTTTGGACCGGGCATGGTGGCTGGTGCCTGTAATCTCAGCAATTTGAAAGGCCAAGGCAGGTGGATCACCTGAGGTCAGGAGTTCAAGACCAGCCTGGTCAACATAGTGAAACCCCGTCTCTACTAAGAATACAAACATTAGTCAGGCAAGGTGGGGAGTGCCTATAATTCCAGATACTCGGGAGGCTGAGGCAGGAAAATCGCCTGAATCTGGGAGGCGAGGGTCACACCATTGCATGCCACCCTTGGCGACAAGAGTGAAACTGTCAAAAAAAAAAAAAAGAAAAAAAAACAGAAAAGAAAGAAAGAGAGATAGAAAAGAAAAAGAAAGAGAGAAAGAGAGAGAGAAAGGAAAGAAAGAAAAAGAAAGAAAGAAAGAGAAAGGGAGAACGAGAAGAAAGAAGAAAGTTTTTTTGATTCTTAAAAAAAAGAGAGGAGAGCCCTTTTTTCATTCTTTTATGCACATCTTCTTCTTTTTTTGCCTTGTCTTTTTCATTATCCAATTTTATAATTAGGTCTCTCACAATGTCATATATATTATTCCAAAATTCAAAATAGTTATCTTAATACCTCAATGTTCCTTCTTCTTCTTCTTTTTTTTTTTTTTAAGTTCTGGGACACATGTGCTGAACCTTCAGGTTTGTTACACAGGTACACATATGACATGGTGGTTTGCTGCACCTATCAACCCATCATCTAGGTTTGAAGCTCCACATGCATTAGGTATTTGTCCTAATGCTATCCCTTCCCTTGCCCCTGACCATCTGATAGGCCCTGGTGTGTGATGCTCATCTCCCTGTGTCCATGTGTTCTCATTGTTCAACTACCACTTATGAGTGAGAACATGCAGTGTTTGGTTTTCTGTTCCTGTGTTAGTTTGCTGAGAACGACGGTCTCCCGCTTCATCCCTGTCCGTGCAAGGGACATGAACTCATTTTTTAAGGCTGCATAGTATTCCATGGTGTATATGTGCCACATTTTCTTTATTTATTCTATCATTGTTGGGCATTTGGGTTGGTTCCAGGTTTTTGCTATTGTAAATAGTGCTGCAATAAACATATGTGTGCACGCCAGTTAGAATGTCGATCATTAAAAAGTCTAGAAATAACAGATGCCAGCAAAGATGCAGAGAAATAGGAACGCTTTTACACTGTTGGTGGGAGTGCATATTAGTTCAACCACTGTGGAAGACAGTGTGGTGATTCCTCAAGGATATAGAACCAGAAATGTCATTTGACCCAGCAATCCCATCACTGGGTATATACCCAAAGGATTATAAATCCTTCTACTTTTTAACTGGAAGTCTTTTCCCTCCGTTTTTGTTTTTCCTTCCCTTTTTCAGCTTTTGATAACACAATATGTACCCACCTTTTGGAAGCGGCTTGCACTGTGGTGTTCTGCAGCAGTCGAACCTCATCCTATCACCCTGATTGTTCCTCTTTCCTACCTACCACTTCACATTCTTCTGTGATATAACTCGTACTCCTCTCCAAAGCTCAAAATAAAGGGAATCTTCTTTCTCTCTTGTTGGAAGTCAATGTAGTGAGTTCACATTCTGAGATATTAATGAATGTTTCATATTTGTTTTCCTTCTCGTATTGCCATTTCCTGTCACTGGCTCCACAGCCCCTTACAAGGTGCCTAAAATCTGGATTGGCTGCCACTACACTTTGTTACATACAATGGAAACAGGAGGCATTCAAACATTTAAATTAGTTTCTTGACTATTTCCAGGAATGCTTATCTGCATGGCAGACCTGTTCTTCCTTGTGTTCTTCCACCACTGTCAATGAGAAGGCTGTACATTCAGAACGTGGAAGAATTATTTGATACCTTCCCTGTGACTCTGCGCATCTCAGTCACTATGTCCTACAGAACTCACTTTAATAAAACATTTTGAATTCACACACTGTCTATTTTCGCTGCTCTACCCTAGCAGGTCCTTTTCTCGGACTATTGAAATCCTAATTCTCTCATATGAATCCCATCACCTCCAGCCCTTTCCAGAAGTAGCTGCCAAAGAACTATTCCCTACACACAGTGCAACATATCACTTAAGTAACTTCAATGTCTCCCCTTTCCTTATGGATAAAAGCCCAAATGTCTAGAAATGACATTTAGTCTTCCATGACCTGGCGAATCATCTATCGCAGTGGTCCCCAACCTGTTTGGCACCAGAGGCCAGTTTCATGGAAGACAATCTTTTCACGAATGTGGGTGTGGTGGGGGATGGTTTCAGTATGAAACCATTCTGCCCCAGATCATCAGGCATTAGATTATCATAAGGAGTGCACAACCTAGACTCCTCACGTGTGCAGTTCACAAGAGGGTTTGCACTCCTGTGAGAATCTAATGCCCCTGCTGATCTGACAGGAGGTAGAGCTCAGGCAGTAAGGCTCGCCAGCCCGCCATTCGCCTTCTGCTTTGCCACTTGGTTCGTAACAGGCCACAGCCTGGTATCAGTCCGTGGCACAGGGGCTGAGGATCCCTGATCTATCAGGCTTTTTCCCCATAATTTCCTTTTTTTATCCTATAGTCTAGCAAAACTGTATTATGTGATGTGATTTGGAAGTATCCTACCCATTTGTGTGTCTTCCCTTTTCTGTAGTGTTCCCCCAACCTATTTTCCTGTTACCTGCCTGTAGAAATTTCATCCACTATCTGAAAGTCCCCTTTACATACAAATGCCAGAAAACTCCAAATATAAAAGCAAACTCACCTCCCTTCAGGGTTCCCGAACTCCGTTTATTTTTGCTCTAATAATTACATTTTCTGAGGGGTATTATAGTTTTCTGAATATTCTTTTTTCTTCCACATTTAAGCTGTTGAGGGTAGAAGCTATGTCTGTTATCTATATAATCATCACAGGACCTAACATAGTGTCTCACAAGGTTATTGTTGAATAAACATCTATAGCCTTGTACTGATGTACAATCAAAACTTAAAACCCGCACATCTCCTATGATTGACTCTACTTTTAGAAAAAATTAATCAATGACTAGGAAACAAGCAAAACACAAAGTTTAATATAACTTTCCTTCCGTTATCATCATCCTTTGCAGCATCTAAGTAATTGTTTGATCTGGCCCACCCTGACCATCAGCTTTTCCACCTTCCCCACTTCCAGTGATTATATTCAAAGAGACACTCTCGGTGGAAGATTCTTTGAGAATGATACTGCTATAAATCATCAACTCTAATGAAGGCTGAAAAGTGAAATGATGCATTATAAAAAGACTTCTATTGCAGTATATGCAACAACGTTTTTAAATTCAAACAATTAGTTTCAAAAAGTACTCAGTCACCAAGAAAAAGTTAAAATTTGACCATAAAACTGACTAAATCCAGAAAGACTGAAGAAACATCATTTCTACCAGAATGATGTTGTTTTTCTTAAAGGACACTACAGGGTACATGTATAAACACAGTTCTATGCACTGATCTTAGTAACTACATCATTCAGAAACTTGAGTGCTTTGTACCAGCCACGAATTCAGTTTTGAAGTCTCCTATTATATTTTTAGGAGTGTATTTCTGGACTTGAGTTGACAGAAAGGTACACATGTAGAATTTTGCTTAGGAGAACAGCTTTAGGCTTTTACCATATGATCAATATCTATAAAAAAATCTGTTCGGAGAACAGAAAAACTCTGGAATTTTTTCTACAAATTGCATCTTTTGAAATGGAAATTTACTAATGATGTCAGCAAATATTTATTAGGTATTTAGGAGACATTTATTGAGCACACATTATCAATCTGCACTGGTAATACAAGCCAAGCATGGTGTGTGCTCTCACAGGGCTTAGAGTTTATTGAGAAAATGGATTTAAAAGAATTAAAATGGAGTTAAAAGAACACACACACGCAAACACAGAAAACAGAATTAAAATACTGATGAAGAACGTGAATATGGTGCTCTGTAAAAGAATAATGACGTTAAACTTTATTTCTCTGGTGCTGCCACAGAATGAGTCAATACATACATGATGTGTAAGTTGCTTCCTTAAGGAAGAAAGGTGCAAAGGAGAATCTGAGACAAGGCAAACAGCATATGCTACAATCTTCTGAAATGCTTTTGCTTTCTGAAGGAACTAGAAGTGGCCACTGAGGTTAGAGTATTGTTTAGGTGAAGGTGGCACAAGTTGAAGGGCTAAAATGACCCCCACCTCCTCATAACTTTTGCTCCTCCTTCTACAAAGCAGCCATATAAATCAAATCATCTTACTTCTCTGGTCCAAATGCCTAATGAATTCCTCATGCATTTGAAAAATATTTCAAAGTCCTCACCATGGCCTGTGTAGCCTCAAGTGCTCTGGCTTCTGTTTACCTCCTTAGGTTCATGACAGACTCCCTTCAGTCACATTCTACTCTGCCACTTCCTAGAACTCTCCAAATCCTTTCTCATCTCAAGACTTTCGCATTTTCTTTAATCCTGCGCCAAGAATATTCTTTCTGGTGAGGGGGAGCTTACACAGTTGGCTCACTCCCTTCCTGCAGGTCTCAAACATCAACTCCTCAGACTCTTTCCCAGCTACTCCTTATTGCCCATCACGGCCATTTACCGATTTCCCTCCTCTGGTCTGTACTTGTCTGTTGTTTACTGTGCATCTTCTATCATGTAAGCTTCAGGAGGGCAGGGATCATATTTTTCCTCTTTATTTTTCTTCAGAGTCTATCCCTTGCACATGGGAGACTGGTATATAATAAAGAGGGGCAGAAAACACTATTTATTTTAAAATACACAATTAAGGTATTATTGACTATAGTCATCTCATTGTATTATATAAAAATAGTTGGTGAATAAAATTTACATGAATAAAATAAATAACGTTGGAGAAGCAAGACTTTTCAAAATTTTCTTTTAAATTAATTTATACATTTTTTCAAGAGGCAGGGTCTTGCTTTGTCACCCAGGCTGAGTGCAGTGTTGCTATCATTGCTCACTGTAACCTCAAACTCCTGGGCTTAGGCAATCCTTCTGCCACAGCCTCCTGAGTAGCTAGGACCATTGGCAAACACCACTATGCCCGGCCCATTTAAAAAAAAAAATCTGTAGAGACGGGGGTCTTGCACCCAGTCTGGAGACCAGTCTGGTCTTGGAGACACCCAGACTGGTCTCCAACTCCTAGCCACAAGTTGTCCTCCAGCCTCAGTCTCCTGTGTAGCTGGTGTTGCAGTTTCGAGCCACTCCACTCAGTCAGCAGGGCTTTTTAAACAATCAAAAGGAGACTAGAATTTTTCATAAGTGTAACATGAATTCAATATTGATTATAAACAAGTGGCTAAAACTATATCATATATGTTTTGATAAGAAGATTCTGGAGGCTGTGCAAAAAAATGTTTGGAGTTCGACAGCAATCAAAGCAGGGGACAAGTTAGGAGCCTATTGCAGTGGTCCAGGTCAGAAGATGAAACAGCCATGAGGAAAACGTTTTCAGTGAAAAGGGGTAGAGATAGATCTCATTGATCCAGATGATCACAGTGTGGAGGGCAAGAAAGAGGTCCCAAGTGTTGCTCCAATTCCTGGTTAGGTGAATGGGTAGCTGCTGGTATATGCAGTTAATTAAGCAGTGGAAGGATCAGGCCGGGGGAGAAAATTGATACATTTTCAGAATATTGACTTTGTGTCTGTGTGTCCATTATTTGAGAAGTTTGGCTGTGAAGAGTGTTAGAGAAGTAGGGAAGTAGTTGGCAGAGATGTGGGGCCAGCAGGGGTAATACTGGCAAGCAATATCTCCGAAATTTTCCAGATGAGAAAAAAAAATCACCTAAAGTTTTTGTAAAGTATCCAAACTCCATTCTCTTTTCCTGGAGATTCTTGGGATAGACCTGGATACTTGTATGTGTAACAGGTTCCCCTGGTGATAAGAATAAGATAACGAGAAAGAATATAATAGAACATATGTTTGTGGCAATGATCCTACATAAAGAAAGAGCCTGGATATGTAGAAGAGAGAGAGGGAGACAGGGAGAGAGGGAGAGTAGAGGATTAGCCTCTGACAAATAGACGGACACTTCCTTTTATAATTAGAGGAAAGAAGGACAATATGGGTAGGTGCAGGTGCCAATACATTTCTGTTTTGCTGTGGGAAGTCCCCAGCTAATGGCTTATTTTCTCAATAAAGCATTTGGCAGGGACATCACTAAAAATTAAAGAAGTGGGTCATTTTAATCAGTTATGAAAAGGATGAAATAATCATTGTCAAAAGGAGGAAAGCAAATTTTCTAAAGAGAAAAAACATTCTCGACCTAGTTGCATATAGTAGTGTGAGGTTGTCAATAATAAATGCATTATGACAAAATCTAACCCATTGTGCATTTTGATGGTAATAAGTAAAAATATAAATGTAATTGCCAAAATGTTTATACGCTGTACTTTAAGATGGTTGTGTTTTCATAGAAAATATTGATTTTTTTCTAAAATCATGTTTTATGACAAAATACATCAAACTTGTTCATGTATTAAAGAAAAATATGTAAGGAAAAAGCATTTGATATATTTCAATAAGAGTGGAAAAGTGAATTATGAAAGTATGTTAAAATTTGGATGCGAGGACATAGCCTCACATATTATGATCTGATAGTAAGAGTACTTTTCTCTATGAAACTGGTATTAGATATCCTTACATTACATTACATTACATGAGTTCGCTTTGAAAATGGTTTGAATGTTTTTATGATAGGTAAAGCCTTTTTTTTTTCCTGTGATTACTATCTACGCTGTAAAGATAAAAATAAATGGCTTCAGAGTACAAAATGAGGACCACATGGCCCAGGGAAGGACAGGCTTGTCATCCTGTTAGTTGTTAAACTGTCAGGTGAATTTCTAAGAGTCTACACAGTCTCTGTAAAGTTTGGGATAGAGATTTATCCTTATGGAATAAGTTACGGGTAGTTTTATTTAAGGACTTATTACTAGATTCAATCGTAGTGATTCCTAAGTGTTATTTTCAATAAATAATCTATGATTCTTATATACTGATATTAAGATCTTGTTTAGGATTCTCCTACTTAACTTTTTCAACTATTATGTAAAAACTGGGTAATGTGCACTCAATATAATCAACACAAAATGGGTAAACTGAAGATCTAATACTGTAAAGCTTCTAGAAGCAAACACAGGAAGAAAGTTCTATGACACTGGTCTTAGCAACAATTTTGTAGAGATGACACCAAAATCATAGGAACCAAAGCCAAATTAAACAAGGAGGATTATATCAAACTAAAAATTTTCTGCACAGTAAAGAAAACAAGAAAATGAAAGGCAATCCATAGAAGAAGAGAAAATGTTTACAATCAATATATCTCATAGATGGCTAATATCCAATGTATATAAGGAACTCATATAACTTGATAGCAAAAATAATAATACCCCTATTAAAAATGGGCAAAGGACCTGATTGACATTTTTTTCTGAGGAAGACAAATGGCCAACAGGTTTATGTAAAGGTGGTCAACATTGCTAATCATTAGAGAAATGAAAATCAAAATCACAATGATCTATCACCTCACACTTGTTACGATGGCTATTATCAAAAAGTCCAAAGATAACAACTGTTAGTGAAGATGTGGAGAAAGGGAACATTGGCAAGTAAGGAAATGTAAATTGGGACAGCCATATGGAAAAAAAATATGAAGGTTCCACAAAAAACTAAAAATAGAATCACCATATGATCCAGCAATCCCACTCTGGGTATATAGCCAAAGGAAATGAAGTCAGTATTTCAACAAGATATCTATATTCCCATGTTCATTGCAGCATTATTCTCAATAGCCAAGATATGGAATCAACATAGGTATCCACTGACAGAAGAACGGATAAAAAAAGTTTATATGTTAAAATTTTGCTGTTTTATTCCCTGTGGATTTCAGGGGCATTGATTTTTGACATCTTAAAATATAGTATTAAATATGATTGATTTTTTAACAAAAATACGATACTGAGGCATGGTTAATCAAACTTGTAATGTACTTACATATTCACTCACACACACACACACACACACACACACACACACACACACACCCCCTGCTTGATCTTCAAACAGATAACTTCAGGCAGAAACCAAGGAATTTCCCATGCATTGAATGCCAGCTTTAGTCAGTAAGCTTTGTAGCAATGGAAACAACAGGGCAGGATAGTATCATTGAGACCTAAAACTGGCACAATTGAGAATCAATATTGAGAAGCAACTGGTTAGGCAAAGAAGGCACAATAACCCACAAGTCATCATTCCTGATAAAACTCCATTGTACCAATCAAGATATTATTGAACTCACAAGTCCAAGCCATTGAGTAGGCATATCGCTAGAGGTCCCAAATAGGTCTGAAGTGCTTCTCTCTCTAGTTGTCAAGAGGAATGTTTTAAAAGTATAAAATATGTACTAACTTACGTGACAAATCAGAAAGAAAAATTAAAAGCCTGTAGAACAATGCATTATCAAAATGTAAAAGAACTTTTTTTCATATGCGTGCAATGAGAATCAAAATTATTAAACAAGATATCTTTGCCTTTTATTACTCTGAGAGGCACTAAATACATTAATATTTATTTTCTTCTTATATGGCCTCTGACAAAATTAATCTCTTCTTCCTTCTTTCTTCCACTGTACTTTGTAGATACACTTTAATTTACATTCTTCTAAACACTGAGAGAACTCAGTGGTTCTTAACCTAGAGGAATATGCATAAAATTAAATAGACTTTGTGCATCCAGGATTACATTATAGCTGTAGAATATTAACATTTGTGGTGTTGTCCAGGGGCACTGGCTTTATCTTACTCTTAGTTTTATATTCAATGGTGTCTAGCAAAGTAATTGGTATGCAATATGGATTAAACAAACATTTGTTTAATTAACTGGGGAAAACTTGCATGTTGCTAGTCAGTGCAATATTTTGGATAATTTCTTTTTCATTATTTCAAATGAAAGATGAATCAGGACTGCTTTAGTCATGAAGGGTGAAAAGAAGTATGTGATCAGTATATTTATTTATTTTATTTATTTAGAGACAGAGTCTCACTCTGTTGACCAGGCTGGAGAGCAGTGGCATGATATCAGCTCACTGCAACATCTGCCTCCCAGGTTCACAGATTCTCCAGCCTCAGCCTCCCAAGTAGCTAGGATTACAGGTTCCTGCCACCACACCAGGCTAATTTTTGTGGTTTTAGTAGGAACGGCATTTCATTATGTTGCCAGGCTGGTCTCAAACTCCTGACCTCAAGTGATCCATCAAAGTGCTTGGATTACGGGCATGAGACATCGCACCCCACCAGTATTCCTATTTCCCAAAGACTTAAACAAGCCTGAAGGTAGAGTCAAGATACATGTTAAAACATATCTCAGAATTTCATCATTCCCATTAAGGAGCAGGAGAATTCATTCCAAAGATTAAAAAAGAAAGGGGAACTACATCTCTCGGGGAACTACATCTCTCTAATATTGTGGAATACAAGTTTCAAATAATGTATTTGTGGGGTGGGCCAAAAATATTAACATCTTGGAGATAGCAAACACAAATTTCAGAGTGAATGCAGGATACCAAATTGAATGTGTCACCTTGCTGCCGCACTGGTGATGATCTTCAGGCTGCCGGGATTCCGGATAAGCTTGTCCAGAATGCTCACTATCTGCTCAAACTTCGGTCTGTTGTTCCTGTCTTTCTGCCAGCAGTCCAGCATCAGCTGATACAAGGCAGCTGGGCAGTCCATGGGGGGTGGCAGTCGATAGCCCTCATCTACAGCTTTAATTACCTGTGTGAGAAGCAAAGTTTTCAGGAACCAGGAAGTGTCACTTACTTTACGTTTTCATGGACAGGGCTCACAAATATGGTTATTTTAAAGGTAAGTGGGAAAACTTCTCATTTTCAGTTGCCTAAAAGGATAACAACTGATCAAATAAATAAGAAATTATGTATGCCTAAAATATTATATAAAGGAAGATTGAAAGAACATAAATGTAGGAAAGGAGAGTATATAAAGATCCTTTGCAGGTTAAAATAAAAAGAAATGTTGAATGATAGAGGAAATTTAGTGTTATAAAGAAATTATTATTTAGTTATATAGTTCTCTATGAAAAACATATATGAATGAACATGGACAAAATTAGTATGCAGGTTTTAGTTATACCACAGGTCAAATGGTCCCTTTCAAATCATAGTAATTTTTTTTTGTAAAATCCTAAGTGCTGTAAAATTAAGTAACTATTAGTTCATTAGTACTTTTCAATGGTGTAAAGCAGTGACTTTCAAACTTCAACGTGTATTAGAATCTAGAGGTTATCTTACAGGTCACTTATTTCATTACATTTTCACTACAAATGTTTCTTTCGTCTTTTTTCTAAACCCTTGCTTGAGGGAAATATGTAAATCTGTAAGAATAGTTAATATCCTTGTGAGACTTGGAAACAGTTTCATTGCTGCTAAATATTTTATTTCAGTGTTACAAACCAGGAGTCACCCAGTTTCATTATGTTCCACTTCCTTGCACAGCTTGATCTTTTCATCTGAACTCATAACTCATAGACCACAAATACTTACATCCTGATTGGACATCTCCCAGTATGGTCTCTCTCCATAAGACATCACCTCCCAGAGAACAATCCCGTAACTCCACACATCGCTGGCTGACGTGAACTTGCGGTAGGCTATAGCTTCTGGTGATGTCCACCTGATTGGGATCTTCCCTCCCTTTGAATATAAAATCATGTCTACATAAATGAGCAATGCATAGAACATATAATATACATAACATAGTCTGAAACCTGACAGAATTTCTCATAGTATTTCTGTTCTGAAATGGAATATGCATTTCTGTTAAACATTCTGATGTTATTCTATTTTAATACCAACCAGAAGTAGCATACCATTTACAGCAAATTTTACTTCCAAATAATTTGGATTTTGAAATTATATATAAAAAAGAAAATTGCTTAAATATTGACATTTTATATCAACTATAGCATGTAAATTAATCATCTGCAACAAAACAACCTGAAGTAGATGTGATATGACATGTATTAGAATTAAAAGAGGTATCACAAATCAACCTTCATTGATTTAACCCAGATTTATGCTTGACCAAGCAATCGAAGTTCAGCATGTGAATAAGTCCATATTTGTAAAGAACTTAGGCCACTCCCTGGCACATAAGTACTTACAGGTGTTTGTTACCTAAATAAACTAAAAATAAAATATTTTTAAAAACTCTCTTCAATATAATAATCATCTTGATTAATTTACTGCCTGCTTCATTTCATCATTAATCATTGAAGTGTCTTCTGGATAGTAGGCAAGCACCATATAAATTAGACATAATAATTACATTACCAGAATGTATAATTTAGAGGAGAATAATATTGCTTTTATGAGTTATGGGAGATATAAAAGTGTAATGTCTACGGAATTTGCTCTTAGTTCAATAAATACATTTAATAAAGATGTACGGATTGTCAACCGTATAGGAAGTATTATGCTAGTTATTTTGGGTGAAACAATTATAGATAACATAGTGGCTCTTTTGTTTGGAAAGTGTCAGGCAAAAAGGAGTAATAATGAGTTACTGCAAAAAACTAAATACAGAATGAAATAGGTATCTAGCACACTGCTTTTCAAACTTTATAATGCATATAAATCATATACAGCTTACTCCCAGCAAAATGAAAATTTTGATTCAGGAGGTTGAGTGTGTAGTCAGTGTCTGCATTTCAAACTCCATGTGATGCTGGTCCATGGACCTTACCCTGATTAGTAAGACAGTAGTAAAATCCACTGTGGATGTGGAACGAGGAGCCAAGATTCTCACTAGAGAAACTGAGGAGGTCACTTATGAATTAAGTGACCTCAATTTCAAGTGAAGTCATTTGAAAGATGAGTACAATATTTGATATAAGAAAAAAGGGATGGATATTTCAAAGAACTCACATCATCAAAATCTTAAGCCATGTTCATCAAAATATGACCGATTTCTATTGGGCCTCATAGCACACCACTGGATTTGAAGTGATCCTCAAGGGGGCAATACAGTGCTTTACACAAATGGATTAGCAACTTAGGAGACAAGTTTCTAAGCCTTGTTATGCCGGAATGTGAGCCTCATCTGTTACCGAGAATGTAATAGTCCTGATTCATAGCATTGTTGTGGGACTAAACGACAGATTGCAGTAAAATCTTTAGGCTTCTTCCTAGGACATAGTAAGGACTCAATAAATGTTAGCTCAATACTCTCATATTCTGAGCCAATGGCATAAATCAAAGCACAGAGGAGAAAACTCTATGTTCTACAAAAACAGCTTCCGGTGTGAAGAAATATAATGGAAGAGGAAGCTAAAATGTCCAATTTTTATTTAATCACAGATACACTTGGGAAACTTTATCCTGGCTAGGAGAGTGCTAAGATGGGAACTAACTCAGTAAAACCAAGCACTTCTCCTTGCTGTTTTGGCACAAGTGAGCTACTCAGGGAGAGTACTGCCAGAAGCTCTTTGAAAAGGTAGAGCTTACACAGTCATGAAGAATGCATGAAACTGCGCAGAGAATTGAGGAAATGGAAAAGCACCAACAGCAGGAAGAATAAGCATGCAAAGACGCACAGTGAACACAACCTTTCTAAGAAGCTACCAGGTGAAGAATAGTTGACAGTTTCTATTGATGAAGTAAAACAAATCAAATTGGAGAGACCGGAGCCAGAGAAAAGACAGCCTTGGAAGTTAGGGAGATAAACTACAGTGTGCGAAGTGCACTAAAACCCCCAAAGCACTCATCCACATATGCCTAGACCAAGTTTATGTTTTCATAATTCAAAATTTCAAATACTACTCCCTGATATTGACAAAAGCGGACTTATACATGTAGCATTGAACAAAATCTACTCAGGACACCAAATGGAATCACTAGGCCTACTTTCTCCTTCTTAAGAACTCAGAGAATTAACAAAAGTCAAACAAAGTTGTATTCATAGGACAAGGGAGATACAGTATCCTAAAAACCTCAATTAAATATCTTATCTCTGTTATAGACGCTTGTCATTTTTTTCCTAACCGCCGTTGCTACTTCTCTTTTTCCAGAACCAAATTAAGTATATAAGTATGTTTTCAGTATTACTGAAAGGATACTTTGAGTATTACTGAAAGTATATAAGTATACTTATACTGAAAGGATTGTTTCAGTATACTTTCAGTAATACTGAAAGTGTAAAGTGTACTTAAATGGCACTAAAAAGAGAAAAAAAAAAGGAAAAAAAGGCCCTTTCTATGCTGAAAACTTTGTACCTATTTAGAAAATATTAGGTCCAGATATTTGTTGCCTTACCGAGGTCTCTAGTTGAAACTAAAATAGAGTCATAAGAAAAAAAACAATAGGTTGCTGACAGCCATGAAAGAGAAGTGTATTTATTTGGTTTAATTCAATCAGGGTTAAAAAGAAACACAGAAGAGTTGTTTCATTTTAAGTGTTTCTTCACCATTTTCCAGAGAGAAGAGCGTTGAGATGAATAGAATTTCTTAAAATAGTGATATACTGAAAGGTGATCTTTTTTAGGAAGAACAGAGCCATGTTTCTGTTTAAACTTGGAAGGAGAATCCTCTTTTGCGCTGTTCTAAATGCAGACACAATAATGTTGGAGAGGTAACTGCTGTGTCGCATGATCATATCTTCACGGAAAGCTTCACTCACCTGAATCTCTTAACTTGCCTGGGACTTGTACAGCATGTTCTCTAATGCAGTACATGGTTATAGATTCAACCAAATTATTTCCAGAATATTTTCCAACTAGATATGGTCTATTTGCTTACACCTGTGTAAATCTTATTAAAATGTTTAAAACTTACACAAAGAGATATATGTTTGGAAAAATGTATAGTGAATTATCTTAATAAGAAAAACTTAAATTTTCAATTCTGCTCTTCCGGTTGTGTTTTGTAATTGTTGTAGCCTGCACGCACGCACACACACACACACACACACATTATTGTTAGAATGACAACTTTAAACCTTTCAATGTAGCATACTTGCTGATCAGGTGACCTATACACTATCTTTAACTTTGCACTAATTTTTAACAAAATATTCTGGCTCTTAGCTCACTGTGGTGCCTTGGAAAAGTATCATGGCCACATTGTGCAGTAGACACCTGTGAAATGACAAAGGCCTCTTGCTACAAGATTTGCTAGCTTTGGAAATGTAGATATGGTCTTTTTACTTGTGTCATTCAGGTTTTTGATTTACACTTTCCTTTTCCTTTTTGTCTCTTAACTGTATCAAGGGTTCAGTTGCTGCCCTTATGGGAAAGCATGAGGAAGTGAGGCAATCTAATTTATTTTTCATTTGAGTTTGGACATGTTATTACAAACACACAAAAAGTAAGCGGCATTCAATCAGTTCAACAATGAAACTAGGGTGCAGTGCTTTAAATGTTTCCTTAATTTATCCAGATACTGCTATTGATCAATTGGTGTACCAGTTCTTTTCCTCGCTGTCCAGATTCCATCCCAGGTCACCGTTAATTGAGCTTATGTACTTAGAAGTAAACATATTTATTTTTATTTTTAATGGAAAACTCTTAATTTATATTTTTATGTATGACATCCAAACAATTCATTCTAAAACAAGAGCTGGGACTAATTTAAACTCTTTATTTAGAAGAAAATGTGAATGAGTGTTGTTTCCTTGCCCATTGTTACTGCTGAAGTTCATAGACAGTTAGGTGTGGAGTGCAGTGGTGCCGTGCATTCTCGGCTCACTGCAACCTCCCCCTCTCAGACTCAAGCAATTCTTGTGCCTCACCCTCCTTAGTGTCTGGGATTAGAGGTGTGCGCCACCAAGCCTGGCTAAATTTCGTATTTTTAGTAGAGACAAGGTTTTGCCATGTTGGCCAGGCTGGTCTCTAACTCCTGGCCTCAAGTGCTCCACACGCCTCCACCTACCAAAGTGCTGGGGTTACAGGTGTGAGCCATTGCACCTGGCCAACAGTTAGCTATTTAGCCCATAATTTATTCAATATTCATGAAACATTTGGCCTTCTCATTAGAGAATTTTCATTATCTGCTAATACGTAGCTTATTAGACTGATTAGTTTAACTCCAATAATGAAATAATCACGGATTCAAGACTCTTATCTCTTTTCTAGCTAACCATATTGCAAATGACACCATCCATCATTGAGGGAATCAGGAAGAGAATAAAGATGATTAAGAATTATATATTATTATTTAGAAAAGTTTGTCATTTGTCATGAATTTATCATATATATAAAGCAACTAAAAAAGTGTCTGCTCCTTAATAGCGTGTTCAATAAATGTTATGCCCGTTCCTTCCTTTCAGTTCCCTTTAATTGATACATTTATTGTTGATGTAACAAATTTATTAAATGACACTACTAGGGAAAGCTCACTGTTAGCTACAAAACAATTCAAATTTAGCAATTAATACTAAATCAGATAAAAAGAAAGTGTTAAAACTTCTCTTATTCTATGGCAAGCAAATAATATCAAGTTGCTCTGGCTTTAAAAATAAAAGAATAATAAACCAACATGGTACACATTTAATTTGAAGTAAAAAAAAATCAAACTACAGGTGAAATTTCAAATCAGCAAAATGATTACAGAATTTAAGAAAAGGTAGATGCATCCATTCTCATAAACTCTTGAAATTCTTCATGGTGGTTTCAAACTCTTTGTGTTCAACACTAGTAAAAGTAGTAGTAGTAGTAGTGCCTGTCATATCAACTGCAACAAATAAAAATACTAAACCCCAACTATAATTTGAAATCATAAGCTTATGAAAAACTGAATAGATTACAAAGCTGAAGGTAAAGAGTATTAACTCACATGAACTTGTGCTCTGCATAAACAATACACATTCACTACAGAGAGCAATTTTCTTTTTTAGGTGTTATCTTGGCAGATGTGCAGTTTAGGCATTCAATAGATGCTCAGTGATCTTAATTGAATTCCCCCTGTATATACGCTATCTCCCCAAAGACATGGTCTTTCTTCTTGGGAGGCTTTTTTTTTTTTTTTTTTTTTTTTTTTTCTGCTTTCTGTAACTGGTAAAGTTCTTATCTGAACATCTTGGTCAAACGTAAACTCTTTGGGTGAACATTTGGGAGCCTTCCAGCAAGAGTTGGTCACTCCATCTTCTGTGATCCTTCTACTGCTTTACTATCCTGCCTGATCTGGGATGTCTAGAGGAATAACCACCTGCCCCGCTTCACCACTGCATTCCCCAGTTTAAAATGTGTCTTATTTTCTACCTCTGCTGTTTACAACACTTTATTGCTTGCAAAAGAGCATGCTGTTCTGTCAAGTGAGAATATGATTTATAATTTTGTGGACTTAGCAAAGTAGATTTTACTAAAGATTTCTGATCATTTTGAGCATTTTAAATGTGCAGTTCATTTTCAGTTGATAATGAGTTTAGTCTAGTTTTTCATAATGTATGTGAATGTGAATGAGCCAATATAAACATAATAGTTTATTTTATTAAATCTTACTGCTTTCTAATGTCCTCTTTTTTCTTATGCTACTATTTAATAGTGTTGTTACATCAATACATTTGAAAAACTCCACAATGATAGTTAATATAAGATTCACTGAGCATCAACTTTTTTAGAGTATCTGTAGAATTATGAAAATATGTCACAAGATGTTGTATGGATTATATGTTTTAGAGTTTGCAGAATGCTATAAAGATTTTCATTTGACTCCATAAACAGTACACATTCTACATCGACTGCTTCAATATTAATGTTGTAGGTACTTTATTAACCTAAAACTATAATTAATTAAAGAATAATTTTAGTTTACACACAGGGACATTACCCCTTTGTAGAATGAGGCTAAGTAAACTGTGAAAACATTTAAAAAATTACACAAGGGTAAGACTTACATACTGACTAAAATATCCGATCTATTTGTCTTCTAGAGGTTTACATTTATGTATGATTTTACTCCATGATGTCTTGATAAAATGAAAATAGAACATCAAAACTAGAGTGGCTATGTTTCAAATTTAGAGCCCAGGGTGGAGGGTGGTAAGTAACTTCAAGTGTTTAATTGAAACCAAATGAAAATAAAATTGTAACAGGCACACAAGACTTATGATTTGTTGCATTATGTTTGTGATAGCTTGAAGTTCCACATTCTAGGAGGCCTGATAACAGATGGCTAGTCTGTTGCACATTTGTTCACAAATGGTAATGCAGTCTATATTGTCCCATGCAACTTGCAGTCTAATATGAACAGGAAGAAACAGAAAGTACCTGAGAGAAACATTTGATCCCCACTCCCATTTTTTGCACATGATAGGAAGCTTGTAGGGCAAGGTTTCTTTAAAAGGGCACTGTTGACCTTTCACCCCAGATCATCCTTTGCTATGACGGCTGTCCTGTGCATTGTAGGATATCTAGCAGCACTTCCACTGCTGTCATCTAGATTACATTAGCATCTTCCCAGTTGTGACAGCCAAAAATGCCTCAAGACGATACTAAGTATCTTCTGGGGAACAAAATCATCCCCATTTGAGAACTACTGCTTTAAATGTTGTACAATCAGCAAGGGAAAGGAAACCACATGAGGTCTACAAATTATCTGGGATTTTATATAGACTAAGTGAAATCAACTTTCTAGGGATATTGTATAGCCCTGTCATAGGCTATACCTTTACTAATAGAAGAGTAGGGATCAAGCTCACCAGAGCCAATCTTCTAATACTTGGATTTTGATGGTGTAATAATATCCCTTCTGAATTTTTTGTTTTATTGTATTTTCTCCTTTGTTCTTTTTTCCTATCTTCCTTCCTTTTCTTTTTCTTTTTTAGGATAACTTCCTGTTAATTTAAGTTTTGTTAGTAAAGCTTAAAGTCACTTTATAAATTAAGCATCTTTTTTTTTTTATTAAATGGAGGTATCAATAAACAAGCATTTTAGTAAGATACTAAAATATCTGATATATTTGTCTTCTAGAGGTATACATTTGCTCCAAGAGCAAACACTGTCTACAGCTACAAAAACGTAAATGTTATTGGCATAGAGAGACACTGAATAAGAGTCCTTGAGGGCCCAATTTGGTTCTGAAATATGGTTAAAAGAAGAAGCTGGGGCAATAAATTTTAATTGAGTCACACTTTACAATAAGACTTGCTGCATTTAAGCTGAGGAGCTGTAGTTCTGAGACTATCAAACTAAAATAAATTGAATATATAGGAGTCTAAGTTTCCTACAAGTAATTCATCACAGAGCTTATGCATATTTCTGTTCTTGATTGTGACCACAAAAATTCTTCTTCCCTTTTCACCTCCCACCTCAACAAATTCAAGCTCATATTGCATGAGCACTATCTTTTTCTGGTTTAGAAATTGCTTTCCCAGCTTATATATGTGAAGAACATTTTAAAAATGTAGATGCTTTAGAAGGATGTGCCACATTAGACATTCAGAATATTATAAAAGCACAGCTAGTTACTATAAAAATTATTTATGAAGATGTGTTTTTTGACCATATTTAAACATTTAAAATGAGGCATTTACTTTTACTGGTCTCTATATCCACATGTAAGTTCCCAAGATATATTTATGTATTTCAGAAAAGCTTCCAATTGCTTGGAGCAAGCCCAGAATCACAGCATATGGAGTGTATCTAAAACCTCAGTTACAGAAAGACCTCCAATTCAAACTTAACAGAATCAGAAGTTAATGTTTGCTCCTTATATCTCCAATACCAAACCTTCAGCCAGTTCCTCCACGTGCTGACTTCTCATCTATGTATAGCTAAGTAACTGGAGCTACAGGGTAAGTTTAGTCATTTGCTCCATGTGGATTCCGAAGTTTAATAAGAATCAGGAGTCCTGGTTTCTGGGCTCAGCTTTGACCCTCCTATTTAATTTTAGTCAAGTTTCTTAACCTCTCTGCACAGCTGTCTTGTCATTCAAAAACAGGGTCATGGACTATATAAAATTTGACTTTACGTTCAGTTTTATCTTACTGCTTAACAGCTTTACTGACTTATGAACCGTACCTCTTTCAACTTTCTATCTTAAACCTACACGAATATCAAGGATGCTGACATTTTCAGTGTTAATTATTTTGGACTCTTAAAGAAAGACTAACTTTGGACTGAATTGCATATCCACACGGTGTCACCTTGATTTACGTTTCTAGAATTCTACAGAAAAGTTAAAGGAGTGGAATAAAGTGCTACAGGTAAAGATGCTGGGGATTCTCTGGACAAATGCATTACATAATTGCTAAACTCCACTGCAGGACTAGTTGAGAGTCTAAAACCTTGTCCACTTTGCCTAGAAACAGCAGTTAGATGAGGAATCACACAGTAACCCTCTTCTTGAAAGGTTCTGCAATTCAGTTCCCTAAGCTCAATGAATTTAGACAGTTCAACGAGACATGTGACTAAAAGCCTGAATTTTTCAGGAGCTTAACTGAAATGGGTTAGGGGGCTTCAAGTTCTGATTTCTAAAGAAAAGGAGTATAATTGTTGAAATCTCTGGATATTGAAGCGTAATATCACATAGCTACCAAATGTTTCTCTAATTATATGTACAAATCTCTGCCTGCCGATTTAGGAAAGGCTTGCTGGTTATAGTTCACATTTCCTGTTTTTGAGTTTTGTCAGGTCATACTTAGAGTGACAAAGGACTTTGGAGAATTTATCTGAGTAAACCCAAGTAATTGAGTATTTAACCTGGAGAGAAATATTAGCTTCTCAGGTTAAAAGTGGAACTATAGAGATAAATTATTTGGCTAAAAGATTTAGCATCTATCTATTGTCAGGGACTAAAATTCATTCACTGCAGACAACAAGGTGAAGGGTGATCCAAGAAGGCTCCCAAGGGAAACATCTAGTCTTATCCCCAGTAGTTCAAATCTCAGAGCCACTGAGAGAATAGTTTCAGCAGATGTTGATTGCCACAAGAGATCAGAGATAAACGATCCTTTAGGTAGCAAAACCTCATTCTTTGAACTTTTCAGATCTTTCAACATCATGTGAAATGATTAAGCATTTCTTGAAATACAGGAAAATCTCCGTGTTCCAAGTTATTCTATGGCTATCCAGGAAATAAAACACAAACTCATAATGTTTATGTTACTTTCAGATTCTCATAAAACAGTGTAAAAACTAAGTAATCTGATGTATGATATCTATCTTCAACAAAAATAATGCAAACATTGGGGTATAAGTCCATATATATATATATCTCCATATATATACACACACACACATATATATCCTAATATGAATCTGGCTTTTTTAAAAGTTCGATGAGGTTTTAAATGTCCAATTTTGTATTTTTTGTATATATTCAATCTCTAATTTTTAAAATCTCTATTTTTTTTTTTTTTTTTTTTTTGAGACGGAGTCTCGCTCTGTCATCCAGGCTGGAGTGCAGTGGCCAGATCTCAGTTCACTGCAAGCTCTGCCTTCCGAGTTTACGCCATTCTCCTGGCTCAGTCTCCCTAGTAGCTGGGACTACAGGCAGCCGCCACCTTGCCTGGCTAGTTTTTTTGTATTTTTTAGTAGAGACGGGGTTTCACTGTGTTAGCCAGGATGGTCTCGATCTCCTGACCTCGTGGTCTGCCCGTCTCGGTCTCCCAAAGTGCTGGGATTACAGGCTTGAGCCACCGCGCCCAACTTAAAATCTCTAATTTTAAAAAAAGTTATAGTAATTCATTTCAAAGTCTGAACTTGTAGCACTCTGAACACATTTTTTTGAAGAAGCAATGGTAAATTAGTAGAAATGTAGCAGGGGATACTGACAATTGGCAATTAAAATGATAGGAATAATGTTAAATTCATTCTAATGATTGTTTTGAGATAAGGCCTCACTCTGTTGGCCCAGCCTAAAGTGCAATGGCGTAATCAAGGCTCACTGCAGCCCTGACCTCCTGGACTCAAGTGATCCTCCCACATCGGCCTCCTGAGTAGCTGGGACTAGAGGCATGCATCACCAATAGGAAATGAGGACTAGTCGCCATTAGCTTGACATTTAGTCTGAGCTAAACTGTTAATCTAATGACTTAAACTGTCTTCCTGCAAGGTGGGCCTCTTGGAATCAGGGCAATTATTAAAATTATTTTATTCAGTTGAAAATTAGTGAAAGCAAAATTAATGTTTCTTTAGCCTCAATATTTGCTCCTTCATTCAAACCCATTTTCTGCTCCAGTGTCATTTTACCAGACCATTTCTCTGACCATCCTATATAAAATTGCATTCTCCATAGACTGTCTGTATTCTTCATTTTACTTTCCTGCCTTTACTTGTGTGCTCCTGTGTTCCACTTCACAATTATAGTTTTAATTTTTCACCACATAAACTGGATAGTTGTTTTTTACATGTTCAAATGTTCATGCTACTCATCTCTCTGAAATAGTTGGATAGAAAGTACTAGACTTTTCATTAACTTTTGATTCAACATTAATCACTGAAATCACTGAACCTTTGAGAGTTTTCTAGTTATTGAATAAATGGTTGTATTTTCTGATGCTACATGCAGGCATATTCATTTTGATCATAAGACGGGAGGCAATAAATTCATCATTGACTTTTTTTTGTTCACAGCTTAAAATACTTTTACTATAAGAAGGACACAAATTAGATATTTTGTTATTACCTTTTTCATGCAGGTGTAAATGACATGTGACATATATTACTTATCAAATTAATATGTGTCTTTTGTATTATACCAATTTTGATATGCATAGATTTTTAGTTCTTGAAAATGTTACAGAACAAGGCCTCCTGTTTTCTGTTATTTATGTTCTTAGATTGGAGTTATCAGAAAGGAAATATTTAACCTCTTAGCTTTTAATCACTTGCTTGGCCACTTTTCTTTTTTTGTCTTATCCTTAAAATGAAATCAAATAAAACAAAGTTGTACTAGAATATATCTGATATCGATGTGGCAGAGTCGCAGATCTAAAAAGTGAAATAAATCATTACGTAAAAGAAAACGTTCTAACAAAATCCAGTTAGTATGTACTAAGTAGGCAACTTCAGAATAGAAACGAAAAAGAAAACAAATCTAATAATGGAGAATATAGCCAAGGATAACTCAATTTGTTTTCTCAAATTTTCCAACTCAGTTTATGTGGTAATTACGCTCCCAAAATGAACTTAAGGACATAGGAAGAATTGAAGTGACGGATTACACAGCATCTAAATAAGATAAAAGTCTGTATTTTCAGTAACTTGATCCTGTATAAAACAGAAAATTAATCACTACCATTTTGGAATTTAGGATGCCATGTATTTCAACATATGAATATAGAAATGTTCATCTATATAGATGCATGAATGCATATATACAAAAATACTAACCAGTTAAAAATAAAATTTCATAAGAGCACAGATTGAAAAATCATTCAGGGGCAAACTGTTCTACAACAGTGTCATGATTCTGTTAGAATGAAGTAAATTAGTAGACCCAGGGCAAAAATACAACAAACATGTTATAATTATACTTTCAAAGTCACATGATGAGAAACCAAAGGAAAGGAATTCGTTTTTCTATGTTTTTTTTGTTTTTCCAGACACAAAACTTCTTTGATGATTTAAATTTGTGGATCTAAATGCTCTAATCATATCCATCCCAATGAAGTCCATGGACTTTCAAGATGATTTGGCAGCTTTGGTGTGCAGCTGCAGTTCTGCTTTCAAGGCTACTTCTTTAAAATACATTATAGCACATAAAACTATGCCATAATGTAGATTTACATCGGTGAATAATGACAAAAATATTCATTTAGTTATTAAGGGGCTTTTGTCCCTGTAAAGTATCTGTAACAGTGGCTTTCAATGTGTCATCCAAGCATCTATGTGGATTCCCAAGAGCATTTTAGGGGTCCACAAGATAGAAACTATTTTCATAATAATACTGAAACTTCACAGCCTTATTCATTCTGAACATCCCATGAGTGTACAGTGGAGTTTTACAGGCATTATAGGATGCATAATAATATTGTATAATGGAAAATATCAAAATTCGCAATTTCTGCATAACATAGTAGTGAGAAATGAGAAGAAATAACAAGAAGTGAGTATTGGGGGAAAAAGAAATCTGATTCCCTACACAATATCCTTATGTAAAAGGAAAAACAAACATAAAAGTGTATAGTACTATCTTAGCTGACCCTTTCATATCAGGCACGCTACTGAGAACATAAGGAAGGAAAGCTTGTGATACACTTAAAAAAACACAGTGTGAGAAAATATCTGAGTGTCTGATAAATTAAGTTTTGAGCTTAGGTGTTCCCTCAACTCCTCAAATACTCTTCCAAGTTTAAGAAGTTTGAAATACATAAATAGATTATATAATTTCTATACACTCCTCTATTCTGCCTCTCACAGAGATGTTTTAAAATGAGAGCGGCAGATATTCCATGCTCTATTCTTTTCTACTGACTTTGATTGAAATGCCCCTCATAATTCTTCAGTGCAACTACACTCTACCTACAGGCAATAGCTTTCAGAGGATCAACCAGGAAAGGGTCACTGCACTGAGGCACCAAATCTTAATCTCCAAATTGTAGAAACTTCAGACACTAGATGAACTGTGTTAAATGTTATTAATGTGACTGACTTTTTAATGCAGATTAGCCAGGATTTGTTATCTAAAAGGAATGCCTCAGCAAATTGTTTTGAATGGTGAACTTGTTTTTCTGAAATAACAATAATCAGAGCACACTAAATCAAATAAACAAGACAGATGTCTAAGCTGGGTTTACTGCTTTGGGTTAACAAACAGAAAATATGTGCACAAAAATATAATCTTTTTTTTCTTTTTCTTTTCTTCATTTTAAATTTATTATTCTTTATTTATTTTTTGAAAAAGGGTCCCGCTCCATCACCAGGCTTTAGCTCATTGCAGCTTCAACCTCCTGGACTCAAGTGATCTTTTCACCTCTGTCTCCTGAGTAGTTGGGGCCACAGGTGAGTGTCTCCATGCCTGATGAATTTATGTTTTTATTTTTATTTATTTATTATTATTATTCAGATGGATTCTCACTCTGTCCCCCAGGCTAGAGTGCAATGGCACAATCTAGGTTCACTGCAACCTCCACCTCCCAGGTTCAAGCAATTCTCATGCCTCAGCCTCCCAAGTAGCTGGGATTACAGGCGCATGCCACCACACCCAGGTAATTTTTGTATTTTTAGTAGACACGGGGTTTCACCATGTTGGCCAGGCTGGTCTCGACCTTCTGACCTCAGGTGATCCACCTGCTTTGGCCTCCCAAACTGCTGGGATTACAGGCATGAGCCATTGCACCCGGCCTATATTATTTTAATATATATAAACACATATATATAGTATTTATATATAATATATTTTTATATAAATATATAATACATAAATATAGACATATATATAAATACTATATGTTATTTATATATATATATATTTACAGAGATGAAGTCTTTCTATGTTGCCCAGGCTGGTCTCAAACTCCTGAGCTTAAGAGGTCCTCCTGCCTCGGCCTCTCAAAGTGTCAAGATTATAGGCGTGAGCCACCCCACTCTGCTTATCGAGACGAGATTTTATCTCAGTCAAGTCTATATCCCAAAATACTACTTGCTTAAAATTTTTTGATTAATAGCATCAGCCATAATTTAGCTTTAAATATAATTCCAAAAGAGAAATTCCCAAAACATTCTGTGCAATATCAGCATTCCTGGAGTAAGTATACATTTATTTCCAAAAGGAAAACTTAGAATGCTGCCTCATTTAGCTGTTTGGTGTATTTGTTTTTTTTTTTAAAAATGAAGTCCTATTACTTTATAACCATACCTCATATTTAGAGTAAACTATAAACTTATTGAACTAAATAAGACCTATTATGGGAGATTAAATCAACGATGTCTAAATTACTGTAGAAATGCACGTGCAAATTACAGCTTCTCGGAAGAAAGCCAGGACTCCCGTGGATCATTTGAGAGAGTTCCAAGAAAATACAAGGATGAACACTGAAGAACTCGAAACTGCTATTTATTGGTAGTGAATGAGCCTATTTGTTCAGTGTGTTTTTAAGAATCTTCAGAGACTGAAACAGAAATGCAAAGAGCCTGTTGCACTTTTATTTCAGAAACGTTAAAGAGCAATTTCCATACCACACCTTTCTTCTAACACAAAGAGGTCCTAACAAAGCAACAATCAGTGTAACTGAAACATTTAGAGTTAACCCACTGTGTTCTCCATAGTATGAATCATCTAAAGTTGGACAAATATTTCCAGTTCCTGCCGGAGAAACTATTCTTTCGAGTATCCTGGCAATCAAGCCTACTTATGGGGACAGAGATGCTCTCATGTAATAATTTAATATGGGGCCGGGCACAGTGTCTGATGCCTGTAATCCCAGAATTTTGAGAGGCTGAGGCTGGTGGGTCACCTGAGATCAGGAGTTTGAGACTAGCCTGGCCAACATGGAATAACCCCGTCTCTACCAAAAATACAAAAATTAGCCAGGTGTGGTGGCAAGCCCCTGTTATCCAAATAACTTGTGAGGCTGAGGTATGACAATTGCTTGAATCTGGGAGGTGGAGGTTGCAGTGAACCGAGATTGCATCACTGCACTCCAGTCTGGGAGAAACAGTGAGGCTTTGTCTCAAAAAAATTAATTAGTTAATTAATTAATAATTTAATATGGCATAGAAATTAGAACCTGACTGAATAACCAGAAATTTAACATTTCAAATAAAGTGTTTTATCAAATAGTTTTTATTTATCCTTAAGGTATTTTTCTTGCATAATAAGATTGTTGTAACAAGGACAATGTAAGTAAGCGTGACACTTTTCATGGACTGTTAGAAGTACTTATGTCATGACAGGGTAAGACGGATAGCCTTAGAAAAACAGTAGAAGTGAGTAGAATGAAATACACTCCTTAAGACAATAAGTATCCCTTGTAGCATATAGTGTCTACTGAACTGATAGTTCAGTGATTAAAATGATGCTTTGTTGCAGATACATTGGCTATTTTTTCTGGTGATCAGAGAAGGAGAACTCAAAAGCACTGTTGAGGTATTTATCCCGTGTTTTGCAATTTCATCAAGTGTTCAGAGCTATATAATTGTAATCACTTGTAAATTTAATTCAACTAGCTACAAGATACAAAATTTCTCTTAATTCGTCATGCTCTTATCCATTAGAATTGTGTTTGTAAGACCAACATTTTTGTGTAGGTCACATTTTAAGTGTCTAAGGGCTTTTTAAAAAATACTCAGATATTTCAAAAAAAATTTAGATTCATGAACAAAGTAAATCACTATGAGGTATATTTGAAAATTGGAAAAATAAAAAGGATTTATTATTAAAAGCCATTGGGAGAGTCCTAGCTCCTATATCAATGCATCTAGATATATCCCAACAGCATTGTGCCATTGTCATTCAGTGGTTCTATTATTGTGGCTTTACTTGCGGAAGAAATGCTACCTGGCATATTAGGTTCTTCATTATATATAGCATGATATGCATGCCATGTGACAATTTTGATTATTGGAGTTCTCGAGAGATTCGCAAATAGGATGAGCTTTTTTTTAAAAATCAGGAATAAACTTTTAAAATTAGATAATAAGAAAATAGCAGAAGACTACCATCTTTGGAACCACCCATTCACTTGGCTGATGAGAATATGGAGAAAGATACTGCCATTAGGAGAGAAAATTGATAAAAAACTATAGCAAAGACAATTGGGCAATACATATGCCAAAAACTCTCACATATTTGTACACATTTTGATCCTGTAATGTTAATTCTATAGAAGTATCCCAAAGAGGTAATCATGGACAGACATGAAATAGATATCCTGACATCAAAATATCATTCATAATATGAAAATATTGTAATTCGGCCCAATTACTAGTGCTTTATTTAATTAAAGTATGTGCATGAATATAGTATTAGACATTATGAAATACTGTAAAAATATTTAATCATCTGGAAAATTACGTATTTTATTTTTTTAAGTTAAAACAAGGCAGATAAAATGGCACTGATTTACACATAAAGTGCTGAATTTATTGGTATGTTGAAATCATTTTATATATCATTATATATAGTATAATCCCATTTTTGTAACTTTATGCCAAAAGAGGAGTTATTTATTTGTGAAAATTTATTTAAAAAATTGAAAGTATAAATTTAAAATGCTAATAATTATGTTTGTGTAGTATTAATAGTAATGCTTATTAGACATTTACTTGTTGTTTATATTTTCTAAATTTCTATCACAGAAAGAATTTTCTTTAAAGAAAAACTTAAAAATTAGCTGGGGCACGTGACCCATGCCTGTAATCCCAGCTACTCAGCAGGCTGAGGAGGGAGGATCACTTGAGCCCAGGAGAATCACTTGAGGCCAGGAGTTTGAGGCTGCTACAATGAGTCATAATTGTGCCACTGCACTCCAGCCTGAGTGACAGAGTGAAGCCCTGTCTAAAAAACATAAAACAAACACAAAAGAAAATAACAACAGAAAAGACTGTTCACAAAAGATTCAAATACATTTTGAATTAAATGGATACAAATGAAAACATATGCATTTAATTAATCCTAACTGATAATAGTAAAATTAATGATAACACCTAGTTTTATCAAGAGTGTAGTAAAGTGTGCTTTTAAAATAGTCACATAATCTTTGACACAAAAACATTCATTTTTAGGAATGTATCATTAGAAAATCATGAGGCTCATAACAATTATGAATGCAGACAGATCATTTATACATTTGTATAAAATATGAAATAACTAAATATAATAACAATTTGCTCACTAATTAGGATTTGATTTAAGAAAAGATAAAACAATATAGAACACAGCAACCTACTAAACATCAAAACTTAAAGATTATTTACTGACAATGAAATATATTCAAGAAGTGTATTGGTATGGAGATAAATGGCATACAATTGTATTATAAATAATTATATTTAAATAATATATTCATGAACATGTTTGTATGTAAGAGTATGAAGAAAAATTTGGAAGAATTGACTCACAATCTTGTAAATGTTTTCTGTGGATGCACAATTATGGATAACTTTTCTTTATACGTCTGTTTTGACATTTTTATAATAAAAATAGGTGTTACTTATTAAACATTGACTTGAAAGTGTTTCAAAATGACATGTAGTGGGTCCTGAGAATTTATCTATTCTGCTAGCTCAGGGTGACTCAACCATGGTGAAAAGATGGATACATTTAAAAATATCAAGATTTGAGGAATGTGAGAATCCTGCTTTTGGTGGGGAATATTAAACTAAGGTATAGAAATTCAGAATTAGAATCATTAAATGTTAAAACAGTGATCATCTATTTACCCAGAATAAATAATAATATTTTAATTTTAAGATACGTTTTCTTTATGAAAAACATAATTGACAACACATTTTGGGTCATGATTTCTACTTATTTACAAATCAACATGATATGAGATGGAAAACAACGATAAAAGAGGAGAAAATCTGAGTTACTCACTCTTGTTGTATAAGCAGCTTCCGGGTCATCCTCTAGGACACGAGAAAGTCCAAAATCAGACACCTTACACACCAAGTTACTGTTGATCAAGATGTTCCGAGCAGCGAGGTCTCGGTGAACATAGCCCATATCTGACAGGTACTTCATGCCAGATGCTATCCCTCGAAGCATCCCCACCAGCTGAATGACAGTAAACTGGGCATCGTGTTTCTGTGAAGCAGTTCAAATGTACAATTAAGATATGTTCCTATTTCTTAAAGATGTATCTTTATTGGTTAAAATCTCACATATTGAATTTTGTAACAAGACTGACTATACACCCTTTTGTCCTAAGCACTCAAGACAAAGATATGTGGCAAATGGACACAAGGCTGAAACAAAGTAACACAGTGGCGATGTTATCAAATACTTTGTAACAGGAAGTATCTTAACGTTCTTTGACTTCAGTTTAAAAGCAAGGACTTTACTGGTCCTTAAATGACAAAAAAACACTAACCCCTCCTCAGACTCATTAAGGTTAAGAACAACAACATGAAATGAATCTTGTGGCTAGTTTAGGTTGATATTTATTTGTTTGATTGAATTTTTATTTCCCCTTCTTTGTTTCCTGATATTTTATGAATCATTTCAAATAAGGTGGATGCTACATTTTTAAACATTATCATAAATAATTAGCTCATAATTAGTCAAAATATTTATTGGATATTTGTTTTTCTACCCACCTCTGAGTTGCAGGTCACAAAATAGAAAGCAATAAGAAACTAAATCACATAATCCAGCTTCCAATCTAATTTAATCTTGGATTAAAATAGAAACACAAGGTTTAAAATGTATAGATAATGCATTAATATAAAATGTCCATGTTTAATTACAAACAATAATTTTGAAATAATATTTATCATATTTTAACTCACTTGATTTTGAAAATGTTTATTTTTGAAATAATGATTGTGAAAATAATTGCTATTAAAATTTTTATTTGGGTAATGGATTTTAATATAAAGCATATCCTTTCTCACTCTTAGAAAATTTAAAATTTTCTTCCATGATTATGAATGATACTACGCATTTTATCTATCTATTTCTCTATCTTTCTGTCATCTACCTATCTCAATTTATGTAGCACCAAAAGCACCTTCAGGACAGGGCCTATGTCTTTTCTGATACCCTGCAATGACTGGTAATTGGTATTGTCCTGAACTTCATAAAATGTTGAACACGATATTTGTTGAAATAGATGGAAATTTAACATATACACTTTCATATGGTGAAATATAGTATGTCAAAATATGGCCAGGTGCAGTGGCTCATGCCTGTAATCCTAGCACTTTGGGAGGCTGAGGAGGGTGGATCACTTGAGGTCAAGAGTTCTAAACCAGCCTGGTCAACATGGTGAAACCCCATTTCTACTAAAAATACAAAAATTAGCCAGGCGTGATGGTGGGCGCCTGTAATCCCTGCTATTCGGAAGGCTGAGGCAGGAGAATCACTTGAACCCAGGAGGCAGAGGTTGCAGTGAGCCGAGATTACACCATTGCACTCCAGCCTGGGCAACAAGAGCAAAACTCCATCTCAAAAAAATATAGATAGATAGATAGATAGATAGATAGATAGATAGATGCATAGACAGATAGATGATAGATAGATAATTGTATAAAGCTTACCAATCTAAAGAATTAATATACATATCTAACACCAAAATGATACATCTAAATTGAAACTATATATACTTTAGCATTAGAGCACATGCTTATTTTCTGAGTAGACAGCACTATTTGGAAAGTAGATGGTCTGTCTTATATCAGACTGTGATTAAATAATTATATCAGACTGAGATTACTTAAAATAAAAAAGAGACTTTCTGTCTTCAGTGGGTTTTATTACTTGCTTTAGGATTCTTTTTTATTTTTATTTAATGAGTGTGAATCTTGGCAGTATAAAAAGACTCTTTTGAAGAAGAATTCACGAATCTGTTTTAAAAATATAAACCATTAACATACGAATGCTGCAAAAGAAAGGTGCAATTTTACAGCCCTCCTCTGTCTATTTAGCCTCAGAAAATTGCAGTTTTACTTTAAACTTAGATTACCGAATTGCTTGGCACAGTGTTGGAGGGTGCCTCTAACATTTTCAGCAATTTATTCATATATATGTATGTGTGTGCATCTTACTTACACGTAAGAAACTATCCAAGGAACCATTTTCCATGTATTCTGTGACAATCATAACTGGCTTACCTAGGTGTACAGTAAATAATAAATAATAGTTAATCAGTACAGTTCAACAAGTGTTATACAATGAACATATATAATACAGTTGGATACACCTGATGATTATAGAGATGTAAGAACTTTACCTGTCTTCCAATAAGTTGCAGCAAAAAGCCCTAGGTTTCATTAGAAAATAAAACATTAAAAACCACAAAAATTGGAGAAGATTGGTTTCCAGAACAAAGGCCCATGACCAATAGTATCTAAACTGATTTAACAGGTCTTTCAAGTAAAGAAAAAATATGCCCCTTTCCTCTCTTTAATGAAATTCTCACTAATCTTCAACACCAAATAGTTCTGCCTTCAAGCCCAAGATAACGTTAGGAATTTAGCATTTATTTATTCTTTCTATGGGTATTTATATGCGCTATGTGTGCTCATACACATATATACGTGTAGGGCACTGTGGTAGGTATTCTCTTTTGTGCTGCTTAGTGGGGAGCAAGTAGATCAAAATTCCTGCCTTTATGGATTCCACACATGAGTTCTACAAAACAATTCAGAATAACAGTTATAATTATTTACCATATTTGATTAACACTTAAAAATTATGAAATCAATGCTATGTTTAAACGGAAAATAAAACTGAAACTAAAATTGCTATTGGCAGTAACTTGTAATACCCATTTTGCAAATATGTAGCCTAAAATACCATGAAACCTTTAACCCAGCATTTTACTGTATTTAAATAACAGTAATTGTGCATAAGATACTGGTGTAATTAATTTATCTATTAACATATTAAGTATTATTATTTCCATTGTACACATGAGAAAACTGAGACACAGAAGGGTAATTGACTTGCTGGGCATCATACACCTAATGAGTTATAAAGCTAAAAGTCACAACCCAAACACACTATGCTGTCGCTTTCGGAAACTGATAATGCGGGAAAAATGTAACACATGGAAAAGCATCAGACACAAAGGTGCTAAGTATACTGGATACACAGAGCTATGAATATAACAAATGTTCCACTACAGATAATGATTTAGTCAGTTACTGCATGTTAAAGCTTTGGATGATTTTAAATTAAAATGATGACCTGAAGACTGTAGTATGTTAGACAATTGTTATAGCATAATATTATGCAAAGCTGAAAATATAATTCTGTATACATTATGGTAACAACTAGGAAGATGATATAAAGCTAACATTTTAAAAAGAAAAATACCAAAAAAAGGATGTGTTGATATAAAGGAAATACTGATAATTGTTTTTCATGATTAGAATTATGTAACATTGCATTAGGTACTTGACATTTGTTGTATCACTTAATCCTCACAGCTTACTTATGCTTTAGCAATATACATTATTCTAATTTTACTGATTCCTATCCAGAAAACATTGTAGGTTCAAGCAACTTGTTGAGGTAATACAATTAGATAGTAGTCAAGCAAATTTTAAACATGACCACCTCTAATTTCAAAACCTATACCATATTACCACACTGTAATTCCCTTACTTTATTATTATTATAACACTATTTTAGTTATAAGTCCAGCATTTTACAGGAAGGAAAATCACTCCTTTTCCAAGTCCAGAAGACCTGAATTGAGTCCTACTTGAGTACTACTGAAAATTCATGAGCAAACAACAAATTTTAAACAAACATTAATGTACACCTAACTGTATAACACAATTTTAATTTTTCCTCATATGTGTCTTATTTATCATGAGGCTAGTTTGCCTTCTGATGCTAGAAAATACTTTCCTTTTCTTGATTTTTTTCCTTTCATGTGTAAAAACTCTAATTTATACAGAATGTAAATTATGAGTTAGCATCATGAAGGTTATACTTTTACATTCAGTAATTTGAATATATTCCAGGAATTATGTCTTATTTATTAAGAAAAAATCTATTTAAATTCTATAGTTTCTGAGATAATTTTTATACATGTTACAACCACTTAATACATTGATATGCTTTCCATTAAAACACTGATTTATGTTTTTAAGGCACCATAAAACATCTATCTAGTTAATGTAGTAATATCTGAAAAATTGCTTCAGTCAAAACCTTGAGCCCCCAGAACTTGCTTTATCAAAATTCCAACTAAACTTTGATTAAAAAATATTCAGAAAGAAAGGTAAGATTCACCATTTCCTTGGAAACTTAGATCTCTCCTGAATTAGTATCAGATCCCTAAAGACTGTTTGATTCTAGATGCCTGGCCTGAAATGAAATGGATGAGTAAATGAATGAATGAATAAAATCCTGCATATGTGTGCTTTCTGTAAATCTCCATCAGTTTCTGTCTTTCCTCCTTCATACAGTGCTGGGAGGAATGATATGTTACCAAAATTCAATGCATACTTCAAATGCAGTCACAGATATTTTGCCTCACACCGCCAACTCTGAATATCATTGGCCAGTCACTGCATTTTTATACTACTCAGACCTTTGCTTATCACTCCTTTCCTTCTGGCTCCCAGCATTATGACCATTTCATTTCTCATTAGCATGTCTAGTGGAATGTTTAGGAAATGAAATAAAAGTAGCTGAAAAATCAAACCAGTCAGTTAAGTCAAAGCCCCATGACCATTCAGAAATCAGATCAGCTTGCATTTAACTCTATCATTCAGGTATTTGTAAACACATCAGTCAAGATGGACAAGTCTGAAAATGTGCTTTGAATTATGTTCAAAGATTCTACGAACCAAATGTACAAAGAGTAAACAGAATCACAAATATTCTACCTTGGAAAATAGTATCTTGACTTAGAGTTTCCCTTCCATTGTGATTTTGATTATGATAAATAGGATTAAAGAAAAAGGAGATTTCAGTAGTGGCGAGAACTAGTTCTAACATGCATTAAATGTGGTGGGAAATTATTTATAAAATGGCAGCTCATCTGCACATTATGCCATGTATTTGTACTCAAGTTTGCATGCTCTTTCAGGTCTATTTTGATTTACAAATGACATGATCGGCTTCCTCAAGACAAACCCTGTATCATTTGCTGCTCTCAGAAACCCCAAAACACATCTGGGTATACATACTAAACTCAATGAAAGTACTATTCTATGACTTGTTGAAATGAAACCATCAAAAATGAGCAACACAAAATTTGCAGTGGAGTTTTACTTTTGTTCTCAAGTTGATTTATGAGTATAGATAAAATGGTGATCTTTCACAATTGTAGAGTAAAGGGAAGCAAATCAGTCTGTTAGAATCAGTTCCTTTTCCCAACTATCCCCAGTGGCTCAGAGCTATTACTAATCATTGAATTGCTGCTTGATGACAGAAGAAATGTGATTCAAAATGTCTAAGAATTCCAGATTCAGCACCAGCTGTTTTACCAAAACTTTCTCAATCACATTTCTTATAAAGAGTGTATAGGTGTATATATATATATGCATATGTATGTGTATATATTTATTAATATAAATATAATAAATATATATTTATTTATAAAATAAATAAAAATATAAAATAAATAAAAATATAAATATAAAATTTTATATATAATATATAAAAATTTATATAAAATATAAATATAATATATAAATAAATAAAAATATAAAAAATAAAAAATATTTTATTAATATAAAATATATACACATACATATGCATATATATACATATACAAAGAGTCAGTCATAAAGATATTTTCTTTGAAATTTTCTAACACATTTTGTTTTCTAGATTAAAATATTTTCATTCAAACATAAACTTTGTCAGATATTGAAATATGAAATATTTACATTTAATAATTTCAAATGGAAATGCTATTAACTCCCTATTAACAACAATAATTGGGTCTAACACTTTACCTCTTATTTTCAAAAGGATTGAACACGCTCTAATGAGGGTAAATTATAAAATTCAAACTTTTGACCTTAGCCACTAGCAATCTATATAATCAGTGTCAAGATGGAAGGAAAAAAAAAAAACAAACGGGAGATGGAAAGTTGAAAAAAATTGACAAAATTTGCCTATTTCCAGGAAAGAAGATTTGAATCATCTTTGATGAGAATAAAAAATATTTCATAGATTTTCACATATTATACCTAATTGATAACAATATTGTAATGAATATTGAACTGAAATATTGAAATGAAATATTGAACTGACTTAGGGTATTTTTTTCTGTGGGTTTCTCATTAAATCATTGTAAAAGTACAGGACAATGTCTTCCAAATTCCATTTTAATCAAGACATTACTCTGCGGAAATGACCCCTATTACATCTCTGAGTTAATGACAGCAGAGACTAAGCCCATTTGTCTGTAGTTCTAAATCCAACACCTATCAGTGTGCCAGCTACAATGGATCAAATTAGGTCTATAATTTCAGACTGGCCAGGGAAAATCTCTCTCTTCAAAATCAGGATGAGAAACACTTTCTCCAAGACATCCTTAACCAACAGTACTCTATAGTCCTAACACATAGAATGCTTTACATTTGGCTGCTTGAAAAATATTTTTATTTATGCTTAACTTGAAACAAAATTTAACATAATCAAAGATAACAACTAATTTACTGTCCCTTACGCTAGACTTGAGTCATGAGGTAAGCACAGTAATATAAATCATACAGTAAGTGGAAAGAATGTACATAGTGATCTGAATATGTTGTTTGATTTTATAAAAAGTTTTGTTCTTTTCTCCTTTCTAAGCTTTCTACCTTTTATTTATTTGCTTGTCTAATTTGAAAAGTTTCTTTAAAAAAAAACAAACAGGATTTCAAGAATATCAGTGAAGACTGTCATTATTAGAGTGTTCAAAATAATGCAAATAAAGGAGCTGATTTATTTGCAAAAGCCAAAAAAAAAAAAAAAAAGGTTTAAGATTTCCTGTACAATATTGAATTGAAATAATAAAAACAGGCTTTTTGTTTTTTCTTGAAAAGAAATGTTTTTAAAGTTTTACTATTAAATATGATGTTTGTAGGTTTGTTTGTATTTGTTTGGGGGCTGTTCACATACCTTTATCAGGAATACACATTTTCTATGTATGATGTGCTAATAAAAAATTAAAATTAAAATAGCTTATTTAAGAACTGTTAAATAACCAACTTTTCATACTTGGAATAAACTACACTTTAGAAATAATGTAATATCTTTTTTGATACACTTTCAGATCTGGCTTCACAATTATTCTAGTGTTATAAAATTTTTGTTTATGCATTACAATAATGTTATTATACATTCTGATAATAGCTGTATAGTTTGGTATCAAGATATTACTAGCCTCAGGATTTAGATGCGATACTTTTTCTCCCTTTCTGAAAAGGTTGTGTAAGACCACAATTACTCAGACAGCCACTAAACTAGTGCAACATCATATTTTTTCTTTCTCTAGAATATTTACTGTATATGTAAACTAGTGCTCTTTGGGCACATGCAAATCGCGCTATAACAAATTTTGTAGGTTGATCTTAATTTTTCAAAAATATCAGAAAACCATCCTATCCACATAAATGAGAAAAATACACAATGCCACACTTTTTTATAAGTCAAAATGGCCAATTCATCCAAGGGACATAAGTGGACAGTGATGAAGAAGCAACAAAAGCTGTTTAAATATGTAAAAATAACATTCCCTGTCTTGTATTTTTCTAATATATGGAGCAGTGATTTTTATAATTTTGTTGATGTGGTTAGACAGTCATGTTCTGAACTCATTTAACAATTTGTAGCCATGAATGCATGATAAAACTTGGGTCATTAGGGTTTCCAAAATTTGTTATCCTAACAAACTATCTCTGTAAATTACTAGTAAAGTAAGTACAACATATGTATTGTCTTTTAAGATGAAATGAAGTGTAGTACACTTGAGATAAATTCAGAATATTATGAGAGATAAATAGACAGAAAATAACAAGAATTTGGCATTGTTACTAAATGATGACCTCTTATTCCAGAAATGTGTCCTTACCATACGTGCAGAGAAATAGGCAAGTGGAAGCCAATGACAAAGCTTTTGGTGAAAGTGGATACTCACGCCAATATAGATAGGTTTTAATTATGAAAATCATCTTAACGTTCTGCCTATAACATTCGTCAATAATACAAAGTTACAGGTAAGTTACATGGTAATTTTTTTAAATTTCCTGAAAATAATGCAAGACAGAACACATTAATCTCATCCAATATAACTCCTTCTATTTCACTAGGTGAAAAGTGGCCAATGGAAGGTGTTCTTGGAGTCTGAACATTATTTGACTAATGGTGTGATGGCAGAAATATCAAACATTTGCTAGAAACAAGTTCTATCCTTTTGAACTTAAGCTAAAATTGATAACACATGTTAGTGCCTCGTTCTGAGCAGAGCCTGTGCCCCCCCGGCTTTCTGCTACTTTGAAGATCAGAGACTCTCTCACCTTCTCCTGTTTAAGACCATCAGGCTCAAAAACATTAAAATTGTTTGTGGCTAAACTCAAATAAATGAAAATATAATGACTGAATAAAAAGCTTTAACAAAAGATTTCTTCAAATGATTTGAAAATCATACATTATATTAGACCTAGTGTTTCAAAGCACACAATTGAATAACAATAATAAACAGATTTATCTTGGAGCAAAAAAAAAAAAGAATTAATTTCAAGAATTTTTTTCTATACACCCAGATTGATTGGTAAAATCTCAAACAACCAGAGGAGTAATTTAGATTTGCACCATTTTTTGCCACTTAATATATTCTTATATAATCTCATTTGATCTTCAGTATCTGAAAATAGTAAGGCAGTACTTTTTAATTTTATGTTACAAGTGAAGAAATGAGTATCTGTAAATTGTTTGATTTGTAGGAGTTCTCAGAGGAGTAAGGTTGTTTGAGAACTTGAACTCAGATCATTGATTATTAATCTAGATATTGACATGTCTGCTTTTGAAAATACTATTTGGTTCATTAAATTATAAGCTCTGCATCACCTAGTTGTGTGTGCAGGTGCATGTGTGCATGTACGGATGTGCTTTCTGAACTCTGCAGGTAGATTGTTTTAGAAGTCCCAGGAAACAAAGACAACAACAGCAGTAGAATAAATAGCTTCTTTTGGAGACATAATCGCTGTGTGTGTGTGTGTGTGTGTGTTAAATACAACATATCAACTTTATTGTAAAGAGTTTCTATTTCCTCTCAGATGTTACAGGGTGCCAGACTTAGAGCTTATAAATATGCCACCAAGGAGTTCAAAATCTAATTCTAGGGCTACTACTCTATTATATTTACAATATATGAGATGACTGGGATTTATATAGTCAGATTTGGCAGCTTCTTACATGCTTATTTGACCAGGGAGATATATCAAAGTTAGAACTCTCACCCTAAGAATAAGGCAGTTGTAACCCATATTAGAATGTTACAGAGTCAGGCTTGAATAAGATGTTTAATATATAATATCTGCAATTTTTAATGGTCATTTTAGTGTATATTTTTACGTTTTTTGTCTTAGAGATTGTTTCATAGATTTCTTTGTCAGTTTACCATAATCTATATTTAATTGTTTTAGTTTTATATCTAAAGGAAATTTGCCACAATATTTATAGTTTAATGTTGCTTATCATTCAGTAAATGCATTTATAGGAAACAGGAAATATAATGAGTAGCTTTCATAATTCATAACACTGAAAACAAAAAAATAAACTCATGACTGACAAAATAATAGATTTTATTAGTAAGCTTAAATTAGAACCCAATATTTGTTTGATAGTGACTTTTAGTGCACTTTTTTTCTTAATTATACTTGTTGAAGAAGTTAGTTTATTATTCTATTCAAGCTAAAAAGTAATCATTTTTTTCATCACTCTCTGGGTGATAGAAGTCGTTATTTAAATGCACTCCTTTGAAAAGTGTATTCAATTTAATGAATCAAATACTAAAGAAAGACCTATTGTTAGAAGATATTGCTGTTTCCTTCCTTCCTTCCTTCCTTCCTTCCTTCCTTCCTTCCTTCCTTCCTTCCTTCCTTCCACGTTCCTACCTTCCTTCCTTCATCAATAAATTTTTTATTTTTCAACATTGGTAAATTAAGTATCTATTATGATTCAAGATTTATTTTAGTCACTTGTCATCAAATAACAGGGGTTTTTGCCTCTTTGAGAGTTTATACTCTGTTTTAAATATTAAGGATTATTAATAGTTCCAGAAATGTTTGAAGACTGAGGAATGTCTCACTATGTTAGAGAAGATTTTTAAAGTAAGGATATAAAAGAATAAGTAGAATACAGGAAAAGACAAGTAGAAACCTATTTGGGTTCAGAGTTGGGGATGGGGTGAAATGAACAGAACAAGTTCCCAGTGCTACCTCTAGCACTTTCTAGTTACACAAGCTAATTACCCTTTATAGTTATTGTTTGTTCAAATGTAAAAGAGAAACTATCATGTCGCACTTGCAGGGTGGGGGTAAGAATGAAATCATGTCATAGTATAATGTGGGCACATAATAGATACTTCATAATGAAAAACTTGTAAAAATTGAGAGTTAGAAGAATGGCTTCATAAGTACAGAGGAGTTTTCTCTTCTTCCCAGGAGGCTCAAGAGCTAAAAGGCAACTACTTGATGCAGGTGTAATGGAGAACATTCAATGGCTAAATGACACTAAAATCCCAACGAGACATGATACTATAACTGTACAGATAGAAAACAGTATAGCCTTGCTCAGAAAGAACAAAGGATTCATACATTTTCCCAATCCTTGCTACTTACGCCCATGTTTTTTATTAATTATTAACTTAACATTTAAAAATGTTTTTTATCAGAATATTTCTATTAATACGGACTGGTTTTGTGGAGCACATAGGCAAAAAAAAAAAAAAAAAAAAAAAAAAAAAGCCTTATAAGAATTAATATGGGCTTACAACATGTGGTTGAACTATTTCACATTGTTAAATTCTTAATTCCACTTTTCATAGAGGAACACTCAAAAGGAAATCAAAGTCTATTTCAATTAAACCATGTTCTCATGAGGAAGGAAATGCCTTTTTAGTCACACTAAAGTGAGAATAAGTATTAGTGCCATTTGGAAAATGCTCTATATAATGTTAAGGAGAAATATCATTATGAAAAATCTGTCTGTTGGTAACCATAGAGTATGTAAATGTGGTGCCAATGAATTATCCCCTAAAGGATGCCAAATTCCCTGCCATATGTTGTCTTTCACTCTAAAGAGTTTGCTGCCAATTCTGCTTATTCTTCATCCTGAGCTCCAAAATCTTGAGGGAAAAACTCCCAGAGTATTCTCAAGGGCCTTTCATAGGGATTAGAGCCAAAAATCACAGATCTGCCTCACAGGATCCCGTTTGAGCCCTGCTGGAGAAACCACCATGGAAATAAGTTCACATCTCTATCATTGGCTGTGAGCCAGAGCCTCCCCAGAGCAGGAAGAATCCACCTGGGTTCCTAGCTCAGAACTACTTAAAATCCATAGAGAACCAACAAACGGTCTTGGGTCTATTGTGATCCCAATCTGTACAGCTCAGAAGCATTTCCTAGACTCCCATAATTTTCCTAAAGACGGGGATGCAGGAGGTGGGAGGAGGTTAAAGATTTGGAAACTTAAATAAAGCTGATGAACAATAAAAGAAAAGGCAGCTAGCTGGGAGTTCCTGTCAAGCTTGAGTCATTGTTTTTCTTTGCTACTTACATAGCGGAGAGTTCCCCCACAATCCTCTTCTTAACCATCTGCTAATCAGCGTACCTTTAAATGTGTAGCTTCTATTATTTTTTACAGTTTTTTGAGTACTGTCAATAGAATACTATCTAAAGGTCTGCTCTATTTTCAGAGAAAGGCATGCAATTCCTAAATTAGTATTTTTGATAAAACTGAGACACTTATGAAGAAAAGTCAAAATTCTTAAATGGTTGGGGTTGGGTTTAAACAACCTCTGCTCAACATACACAAATGCAAGTCTTATGACTACTTTACTTACTTTTAGTGACAACTCCTTCCAGTCGAATGATATTGGGGTGGTCAAACTGTCCCATAATGCTTGCTTCTCCCAGGAAGTCTCTCCTCTGCTTTTCTGTATAGCCCACTTTCAGGGTCTTGATGGCTACCGAAATCTCCTTTTTTGAGGGAAGTTTTAAGCGACCACTGCACACCTCTCCAAATTCACCTGTTATAAAGCAGAACAATGACAACAAAATGTAAGGAATTATATAATAAAAACTCATCAGTAGAGAGCAACTCTTTACTTTCAAAATTTCCATTTAAACTCTTTGTGCCTTTGACCTGCAAGATGTACACTCTAGTACTCCAAATTATTTTGAAAGATAATCATATGAAACTGCCTAGAAAACCTCAGGATAGTCTCCCCCTGTTGGAAAATGAACCTTGTGAAAATTCCATATATTTTAAAGTATGACACTATAAATAATGTAATGTAAAAGGAGAGATAAGTTGAAAGCTGCAAATATTAGATTTTTTACCCCTTGTTGTCATAGCTACCATTACCTCAGAGAAATTAACAGGACAGCACAAATGGTGACTAAATGTGAGCATTGGATTAAATTTCAGATATTTTAACAATTCTGTTTTTACTGAGGGTCAATTTGGCTATATATTCAGACTCTAAAAATGAGAGGCAAAGCATCTGCTATCAATTTATTTTATTGGAGTATTGGTGTGTTGCATTACTGACATACTAGCTATAAAATTCTCTGGGCTTCTGGAGGACAACAACAATATAACAGTATCAAATAAAAATAACATGTCTTATCTAAATACTGTAGAAATATTTTTGATTCATCTTCTTCAATTTAAAAAAAATGTCTTAAATGTGCAATTAATCCAGAATTTGTCCCATGTAGAGTGTTACTGACTTTTAAATGTTATAGTCCAGTTGATATAAAACTGCCTAGAACTAGTATGGACACTACCTTCAAAATACATTTTTACTGAGAGATTTACTCATCTTCAATTCATGACGTTTGGAGCTCCCTTAGAGCAGGGACCCTTTACATTTCTTTATCTGTACCTGTGCTGCCATGATGATTGCCACATAGGAGTTCTACAGAATGTCCTTTGCTCATAGAAGAACTTCTAATGTAGTGTGGATTGTCAGATATGTTTTGTGTCACATTAAAAATAGTTTTAATATCAAATGAGCTTTTCCTGAAATATTTTAGAATTAATTATATGATTAATTTTTGGCTCTTGAATGAGTGGAATCATAATCTTGGTCCAATTTTCTTTCTGTGAATTTTCTACAAGCTTCATGCCCTACGTGTCAGTCAGAGTGAAGTGATATGATTCCTCTCTATTTTTGTTTTCAAGCAAGTGGTTAGACCCACAAAAGTAGCAGGTTGTCCTATTGATTTGCCAACTACATGACTACAAATGGTGTCTCGCTCCCCAGGAAGCTTTCACCTTCCCCAGGCTTGACTCATTCCCAGAAATCCATTCTTGCCCTGTTTTCAAAGCAATGACTTATGCTTTAATTTGGCAAAGTCACTTAAAATCCAAAAGCAGATATTCATGCATTTATTTAATAAATATTCATACTAGTAACAGTATTGTATACAGCATGAAACACACAGAGATAGATATAACGGTAAACAGGACAGGACTAGTTTATTCCCTTGGAGGAAGTGTAGAGAAGATAATGATATCCACAGCTATAGTGTTCCTTAGGATACAGAAAGAATCAGGGAGTAGAACTCGAGAAAGCTCATTGATCTTGCTAATTCCAAGGAAGAATATGCCATTTAGATATGAGAATATTAGGAGAAAGAGAAGCTATGGAGTGATAAAATTATTCTCACGATTGTAAATAAGAGTGAGTTTCTTTCCTTATACAGGGTTATCTGAATATTATCAGAGAGCTCCCATTCACTTTGTTTCACTTTGGGTAAACACTAAGCTCGGGAAAACCAGAAAGTTCTGCCATTATCATAAGTCAACACGGTATAATAGAGCATGTTTTAAATGTAGATGTCATCACCACATATTCTAAGTGGCATGTCACTTGTCAGTTTACAGCAGTGATAGTACAGAACTGTGGTTAAGAGCATGGATCCTGCAGCCAAATTGCTTTGGGTCTAATTCTGACTCTGCCACATATTAGCTGTGTGATTTTAAGTAACTTAACCTCTTTGTACCTATCTTTTCTTATTTCTATGGGGATACTAATTGTATCTACCTCATAAAGCTGTTGTGGGATTAAAGGAACTAACGTATGTTAAGTACTTGAAACAGTGCCAGACACACAGTAGGTGACATCTAAGTGTTGGTCACTATTTATCTCTCTGAGTTCAGACCCACCTAAAGGAGAAATTGCCTAACTACTCTTTAAGAGTTTCTGTTTAAATCAAACTGACAAATGAATACAAAAGTGCTTTATAAAATGCCAAATTCTATGTTAATGTAAGAGATGGTTATGGTAATGATGGTGATAACAAGACTCATGTCTTACTGGAGAAGTATTTGTAAAGGAGAGCATACTAGGGATATGAAAGGTAGGAGTTAAATTTTAAATGAGTCAACTAAGAGTGTTCTCTGTTGTAAGTGGAACACCTGGACACATAAACATATCCATGTATATATTTACCTTCGAAATTCATGAAAATTGTGTTTCAGCGATGTTAGTTTTTTAAAATCCTCAAATACAGTAATGTGATTATTTCACCAGATAAACACTAGAAATAGCCACCAATAAGTTATAAAAGACATAGAAATGCTTAATATTAATTCAATTATATTTCCAATAATTTAACATAACTGCATTGGGAGAGCAACGATGGTTATACAACTCTGAAAATATACTGAAAATCACTGAATTGTAAACTTAAACAGGTGAACTTTATGGTTGGTAAATTATATCTCAAGAAAGCTGCTAAAAACAGAAAAAAGGTTAAAAATAAAAAATAAAAGAACTGCATTGTAAAAGTTAACAAAGACTGGGCAAATGCAATTGGCAATCATTTCATCTGGCCAAGTTTTATATTATCTTATTCAATTAACTTTGCACCCATATGAAAAAAAATTTAGATCTTGTCATTTCTAGATAAAAGCTTGGCTACTAGATCTTGGTTTTTTAAATCGAGTAAGTAGAGCAATTTTTATCTGCTCTTTGAAATAGGTATGTTTATGAGAATGGGGACTGTATTCTGATTAAGATGCACAATGTAAAAGCTGCTCAAAATAAAATATCTTATGCTAATTTCATTTAAAGAAGAAGAAAAAAAAACCCACGACATTTATTTAAGCAGAATTACCCCCTCCAGTACTAGCCTTAAAGCCTACCCTCCTTCTACTGTTTTAATAAAATAAGCATAATAAAAATATATATTGAATAATGCCTCTGTGTCAGCTAAGTCCCCTACATAAATTATCTTGTTTAATCCTCAAAAAAATACTATGAAGAAGACACTATCATGATCTCCAGTGTCCATTGTGGGCTTTGAAGTTGGAAAGTACAAGATTCAAATTTTGGTTTTGCATTTGATGCAAACAAATCTATTCAAATGATCAGTTTTTGTTTATTCATGTGCTGAAATGGAGATAATAATACCTATCTAAAAAGGATAATAAGATTAAATATCATGGGAATGCACAGAATAAATTAAGGACTTAATAAGTATTTACTTTCTTCAGAAATTTTTAGTATTCAGTCGTTGAAAGAATGGTTGGATTGAGGAGTAAAACTAGGATTTGCAGTCATGAATTCCTCACTAATAGTAATTTACTACTGTGGGAAGCTAATTCATGTCTCAGTTTTATCATTTATCATATGAGTATAATTGTTTCCATAGTCCAATGTATACAAGAGAATTTCTGTAACATCAATTTATTTATGTAAAATTTCTGACAGAAATTTAAGAGAATTAGCCTATATATATACACATATACATATATATATATATTCTTTCTGTAAATTTAATTGACTGTGAAAGTTATGTAGTGGGCTGAAAGGTTTGCCTTTCTAACAATGGAAGCTAGTCAGTAATCAATTTAGAATAATTACTAAATTTTTATAAATAACAAATTGTTTTTTAAAATTAAGAAGGTAGGAAGTAGTTAAATGTATATATCAAACAAGGTTGCCATTTGTTGATTGTTATAAAAGCTATTGTAGAAATGAGTAACATGCAGGTTTATTTATTATTATACTATTTAATTTATTTGTGTACATATTTCACATTTTACAAAACAAAATGATTAACAAATTGGTAGCTTTTAAGAATAATGATTTCATTTTCTAACTTGGTAAAGACAAACCCTCCGAAGGGTCATCAAGGCAGTTTAGAATTGGGTGTGTATATTATATTGAATTATTTCAGAGAAAGCACAACTAACCTTGAAGATATGCCTATTTGCAAATAAAATAAGTACAGTTCTATTGTTCAGAATGTGGCAAATGTGAATATTGGCTGCAAAACTCTGAACATGGGAATATATCTAATTATTTACATATATACTTGAAGAGAGAAATAGGAAGGAGGCTCTACTCTAATCTTTAATGAGCATCAGGGATTAAGTGATTCAGTATAAATAAACCTCCCCTTATCTCATTTATCAGCTGCTGTTTTCAGTGGTGTGCTTTGTCCCAAATCACTACGTTCTGGATATCTGAGTCTGTCAACAATATCTATGTAAAAAAATTTTATCAATGGAGAGGTACCTAAATTTCAACATCATAATAATCTCTGCCTGGCTTCTGGACAGTGGCTTAGCAGAAGTAACCTTTTCCTCCTCTCAACATATTCTCCAGTTGATTGTTCAAAGTCCTCGTGCTGCATTTGCTACCACAGACTCCATGCTGGAGAAAAGTGCACTCTTGTGGGGAAACATTAAAATCAGCCAGACTAAACCCTTCCGCATCATGGAGCTGTTCACAAATCAGGACTGTAGAAATGAAACAGAGTAAACAATATATATATCTGTTTTGGCACTGGATCACCACAGACGTACAGCGAATATGTTTACTCTCAAGTCTTAGATTGTAAAAAAGAAGTTACTACTCCATTTTCCTTCTATGAACACGCGTTTCATATTTTAATATTACCTGCACATGTAAATTTTAGGATATAAAATTAAGACGATTAGGAGAGAAGCTCTAGTAAATTAACATTATATTTACATAATATGAATAATAAGATTGTCCTGTTCCCATACTACTACTTGATTTTTAAATACTACTTTGGTGTATAGAAAAAGAAACAAAGCATTACATGTACATTTTTGTAAAGACACATCACTCCCAAATATATAAATGCAGTACTTGCAGAAAATGTGATCTGATGTTACGCAAAGAATTCCTGTACCAATATAACTAGTTTATGTTTGTTTTGGGGAGTGACATTGAAGGATTAGGTACAAAATTTTAAAAAATAAAAGAACTGCATTGTCGTTTTTTTTATTGTTGAGCATGGTTCATTTTTACTTTTGGATAGTAGTTTTATTCCTGCGCATACTGCACATATTATGTGTTTATGTGTAAATATATAAAATACTGTTATTTTACAAATATGTGAAAGTGTTCTTATAAATATGCAACTGTTATTAATCACTTACTAGGTGATTGTTAACGAATTTATCATTGTTCAAATTAGTAATTAGCACAAAGAGATAACTTTATAAAAGAAAAGCTTTAACACAATAAGACACTCAAAGTCAAGCAAGCATTAAAATGGAGCAACTTATGTCATTTAAAATATCCACTCAAGATAGTTGTGGTAAAATTTGTGTAAGAGGAGTCACGATTTTATTTTGTGTTGTTTGTTCTTTTAATTCCAAAAATGATTCTAAAATTGAAAATCAAAACTTTAAATTACCCGGCTTGTCTAAATTGAAATAGACTTTTATCCAGTTATCCTTATTCAACCCAATAGGTTCTGTGGCATCCGATCAGCACAGCTATGAGAAGACTCAGTTGTTGCTGCTGTCACATCAGAAATTTAATAAATCAAAAACAGCCATGGTCCGTGAGCCGGTAAGTCTGGCACCTTTGAACTCACTACATTCCATTAAATACTGCACTTATTTATTACTTGCCTTTGATCATGAAATCAGAAAATCCCCATTTCCTTAGGAACATACTTAGGTTTCAGAGACTGAGCAATCATGATTCACGTACAGTACTAAGTTGGCAGTAGGGTCATTGTGGTTACCTGCTCCAACAACTTTATCAATGGATATGTTGGTGGCATCCAATTCCTTGGCAAACTCATGAACAGCTTGGGTAGGGTCTTCGTAGGTATGTGGGTCAACGTAAGTCCTGAGACCTGGAAGTTTTACTGTTTGAGGAAAGAAAGAAAGGCGCATTTGTAGGTAGATTTATAAAAACAATTATACATCAAATTTTATGACATTATTGGTTAAAAAAATCACCACCCCATAAGGTGCACAACCTTCAGTTTATTCTATAGTATAACATAAACTCGCAGTGACATTGGACTAAGTGCTGAAAAATTTAAGAAAACATGTTCTCTATGATGAATCCTAAAAAGGAACCACAATGAGGAGCTTTCTTTGCAAAAACATCAGAAGGAAAACGCGTATTCAAAAAAGGGGATCTTAAGAAGAAAGATGATTCAGAACTGATTAGACCTAGTCATTACTACCAGGAGCAACAGTGAGCGAACACCATTATGCTATTGCATATTTATGATTACACAAATGTTATAATAACCAGATATCTATTACAATGCAGGATTGGAAAATAATTCAATACAATTATAAAGTGAGATAATGGCTGCAAGTATAGATAAATTAAAGGATATATAATGGCATACCTTCTGACACTATACTGCTTATATTAACATTCACAATCAAAGTCTCCCACTGTAATTACAGATCTACTTTAAGCTGTTAGTAGGTGTATACATGTATGTATTATATATACACGCCAATATAGTATCAGTTAAATATAATCATATTGTGTAGCTTTACAACATAATTAGAGGTAAAATAAATATTGTCTATGGGTTGAATAATGGTGCTAAGGAGCTAAGTCCCAAACATTAGTCATATATGTAATTTATTAAATAAAAATCTCCTTTGTATTATATTTATTCATTAAATTATTCTGAAGGTAAAAATGTTCATATCCTGTAGTTAAAGTATTACAGACAACTGATACAGGATAATCATTTTAGATTTCATTTAATATTAATAAGATTCCTATAATTTAGAAAAATAACAGTGAAACAATTTGCAATTTTCAATAAACTAACTTTCTCTAAACAAAAACCCTGAGTTTTAAAAAAGTGATTCTAAGATCTACTAAAGTATATAAATATGCTCTAACATTAAAGGAAATTGCAATGTAACTTCTATGGTATATCTGCTAATACTACTGATTTTGCTTTTAATTTTGGTAACATTAACAGCATTGTTTTAGCATAGAATATGGATACTTAATAGTGCAATATATTTTCCTTCATTACATTAAATTATTGAAGTTTTTTTCTAATATAACAAATGAAATCAGATATTATTGTTTACAATAGTACTTCATAATGGGAGAATCTCATTGGCAAATTTGCAATTGAACACCCTGCGTGAACCAATCGTTTCTTTGAGTTAGTTTTGTAGTTTGTATTAAATAGTTGTGGAGACTGCAGATGCCCGCAGTTTTTCTGGGAGGCCTCAGTACAATGAACATTAGGCCAAGTCTAGGATTTCACAGTATGTGTTAACAAATGATCAATTCATTGAACTACAAGACAACTTCATGAAATCCATAGTTATAATGCATTACCATTTATGTTCCTGTAAAGCTTTCACAGAGGTTTTGAGTAAAGAAACATAAGTGCAAGAATAAACTGGTTATTAAAGAAATGGTGGCTGAGAGAGAGGTTAGGTAAAAACGCTATTTTCCTCAGCTATTATTTGGATGACTTTGACACAGCATATTAAGATGTAGGGATGGCGGTGAGAGGGCAACTAGAGAATACAGAAGAAAAGCTAACACGACTCCCACTTCTGCCGGGTGCTGAGACAGCTACAACAAAAGAGCAGCCGCTATCCAGCTTGAGGCCGGGTGTGGATAATTTGAAAGGACACCACTATCTAGGAAGTCAATATCCACAGAAATGGGGAAATTCAAGTTCTGTCCCTTGCTTTGGACAAACTCTGAGTAGAGTAACTTTTGAAGTGAGAACTTCACTTTTAGAGTTTTTCATCTTGAATATCTTGACCAAAAAGACAAGTTAGGGCTCCGAGACAAAAAAAAAAAAAAAAAAAAAGTTATGCTATTCAAATGCCTAGCATGAGAGACTGTTACATAGTTCTCGCTCAATTTATTGATAGAGCTCATTGTCCTAATGAGTGTTTTCATTGTTAAGAACATTTATTTACAATTATTAATATGATTGAGGTTTCCTAATGGTAGAATTTAAGCTTAAAAATGTGCATTTCTTTTGAGCTCACAGATCAGCTTGCATGCTTCTTCCATATAAGCATGAATCCTTCCTATAAAAACAGATGGGAGAGTCACCCTTTAATACAGTAATCTACTGTGCTCTATTATTACATTAAAATAACTTCTAATGTTATCAGTACTAAAACCCTTTACCTTTAAAAGAAGAAACTTATTTAAGATTAAGGAAAAGCTATCATACTTTTCTAGATGTGGAGTAAGAAAAACTGTAAAAGTAAGTAACCATTACTAAAATATGTTAGCAAATAAAGTCTTGTTGGAGTCTTTTCATTTAGTCAATTTAGTTACATTTTAAGGATGAAAACTCACATCAGATCGACCCTATAATGTGTGATCTTCCAGTTTTTATTTGCCTTTGCTTAGTAACAGTAAGGTAAAGAAATCTAGCAATCCTTTTCAAGGAAATAAAATGAGACTTTAAATATAAGGTAAAATGGAACTGTTTTGTACATAATTACAACTGCTTTGCTTTGCTGAAGCTAAGAAAATTAATGTGGGGGAGATTTCCTGGCATCAGAATTTACACAGATTATAAAATGAGTTGTTAGGAACAATGTCTCACATATTTTAAATAAGCCTTGGCCTTAAACATAAGTCTTGAAGTTGTGATTTAGATTTACCCTTCAGTACCAGTCAGCTTGTAGAGAATATATGTGTGATGAATAACTATATGCAATACTATTACTAAATAATTTGAAAATTAAACCACCATTCCCAAATAAAATCAATCCTATTAATTGCTATTAATTAAAATAAGGTGAATTTCTTTTCCATCCATAAGACATTTGGGGAAAAAAATAACAAACATAAACATATACACCCCCAAGTAAAATGGTCTGTTCACTGTAGAAGCACTGGCTGCTGATTTTTAACTGCTGACCCCAGAGATTCCAGGAATCAGGTGATTCAGACTGCAAGGCACATAATCCCTTCACACCAATAATTAAGGGCAACACACAGAGTAACTGGGCTCTGTCATGAAAACCAGATAATAAACACACGCACACGTGTTAAGCTGCACTACTTTACAGCTCGTTCTGTGCAAACACAATTTACATTTCCATTTTACCAGCATGAGTTGCCCTAAGGATAGCAAAGAAGTAAAAAGGCCCAGCCAGAAAGGGCAAGGGGACAGGATCTTAGGAGGTGAAACACATTTCTTTCCTTTTGAAGCAATATTATAGGATTTGTAACAAGGCTGGAGGGAACAGTTCATAGCTGAGCTTTTTAAAGTAATACCAAATAAATGGTCTGAAATAAACCAGCTGTAGTATTAAGAGGCAGAAACTTTATGACATGCACGTAAGTTACTTTATGCCTTTGCAGCCAGGATGAAATGCATTTCTTTTTTGTTTGTCATAAGGATATTGTGTGTTTGAAAAAAATTAAAGTATCAACAAAGTCCACCATAAAATCAATAGCAAAATGGACTGGGATGATAGAGGAACCTGTTTAATAATTGGCACACAGAAATTTACCAAAGCTCAAAATTCGTAAGATGTAGAATTCCCATAAAAAAATCAAATCAACACGGTCTTGCTCTAAAGATGATATTTACAACAACTGTTCAAGTCAAATTAACGGTGACTTAATCCACAAGAATGCCACTGCTCTAATTTATGCATAAAAATCGTAACACAAGTGTTTTGTGGGCCCATTGAGAAAAAGAAAGACAAGTATCCTGTAACTTGTTCAGGCATTCTTTTTAGACTTTTGAGTTGGTCACCTAATTAACCTGGACCAATGTGTGTTGATTTTAGGAATGTAGTACTTTGGCTGTTTTGTGTGAATTATTTTATAGACTCTGCAATTGGATGAACAAAACAATGCTTCTGCAAACTCCTATATTGCTTTCATCTCATATCAATTTATATTTTGAAAGGCATTTTCTTCAAGCTACTGTATGCTTCCTGCAGGTTAGCAACAGGTAGTCAAGTATTTTACTTGAGTTATAACTAAAGCTATTTTTTTAGATGATAATCCAATGACTGATACAAAGTATCATGTTAATTGGCAAATAATTTTAGAAGGCAATAGTGAATGCTAAAGAAAGTAATGCTTACAAGACTACATTAGTTATATTGAGATTATTTTAGAGCACATAAGCATGAGTATAGTCTTTGTACTAATTTCCATGAGAACATGCTATTTAAGCCACTGATTAGTAATTGCCACACTAAGCCGAACCATAGTTTGGAAGACAAAGCACCTGGAATGATTCGTTTCACCACACACACAAAAAAAGTCTTTTCGTTAGTTGTAAACACTTTGTTTCTTAAATGGCTATTTTAAAAAAATTAAAAGGGTAGATTAAAATGTGGAGAGAAAGTTCTGGCTTTACTACTAGTTGGATATCATGTAACTGAAAAATAAACAGTTTATTTTAAAGGCTCTTTCTAGGTTGGTTGATAAAATGGAATAAGGCACTTCAAATAAACAGAGGTTGTTTATATTTACTTGGCAGTTAGGAAAGAGAAAAGTCTCCTATTTAGAGTTTAGCAAAGGACTAGTAATAAGGAAACTGAAGACACGCTTTGCATTTCAGCCATGCAGAGCAGACTACAGTTTCTACTACCTATCATGTGCGTTATTTGAATGTAAACCACAGATTACCCTTTATTTTTAGCGTAAGTATGTTGAAATGTACACATATAAAAATTACTTAATGTAGACCCGTGAATTTCCCTCTTTTTCTAAAATAAATTTAATGTACTCAGTTTTTCCATAAAACTACTTTTGAAGTCTCTTTGTCAGGAGGAAGTTAACCAATTGTGAATCAATAAATGCTAGAACTCAAATAGTGAAGCGAAAAAAAAAGCCAAGTTTAGAAACTTACAATGCCCATTGCCAAAGTGAAGTCTTTTTTCATCTGCCCCATGTTTTGACTTGTTATAGCCACAGAACCTGGAGGTAAATCAAGGAAAGTGAACACATAAGAAGAATATACTTAAAATAGTTATCTATGCTCAGAATGTGCAAATCATAAAAATAAAGCATTTTCCTCAAACAATTAAATGCTTTAGTGAAAGTTTAATAACTTCATATTTTCTAAATCCTCTGAAGAAAGTCTCTCTCTCTGGGGACCCTGGAAAGCTGCCTAATGAGGAGACACATAGAGTTGCTTCCCACTGTGCAGACACTCCAGTTCAGTTTTTATAATGGCCTTAGAATGTGTTTATAGTATTTTTTAACAACTTCTGTTAGAAGGAATGAAGGGTAAAGTCTCCATGGGTAATGATTAGTGCTGTGCAGTGTTAGCCCTGTTCTGGGTGAGAAAGTGTCAAGGAAATCTGGGGTTATTTGAAGAGTGAGGAGATAATTAGAGAAAGAAAGTAAAAATTAGGAGTAGGGTCAGAAGAGAGAAGAGGAGGGGTGTGTGTTAAAGAGTGGGGACAGGAATTTAATGTAGAGCAGAAAATCGAAACTAAGGATGGAGAAACAAAGAAAAGGAGAAGAAAGAGAGGACCTAAACTACAAGTGGAGACATTCTTACTTGTTAAAATATTTTATTGAGCACACTCTTCACATTTTAACAGCAACCAATGGCAGCAAACAAAGCAACAATGAAAGTGAATAGTAAAACAGACTGTGAACTCACCTCCCAATCAAAACATAGATGACAACAGTGAGGAGAATAATTGCTACTGCCGCTGAAATGGCGATCATGACCACTTGGCTGCTTTCACCAGAGATGGAGAAAGCTGTGAGGTTGAAGATAAAAAATAAGCACAGGTTTTATAGTCATGACCAACATCTACGTGGAACAGTTGATTGACTAATTAATTAATTTGTGTTCTATTTTTACCTGAAGTATGGCTTAATGTCTGATACCATGTTGAAACTATTCTTCACTTAGTGTTTAAAAAAATAGACATGTCCCATAATTTTGCTTGAAATTTCTACCTGATTAATAAGATTAAATACTTTGTTTCAATGACATCAATCAAACATTATTTAAATGTCTCCTGTCCAAAATCTGCTGTACTGGGTTTCTCTGCCCTCAATGGCAAAAATCTCATTGAATGAACCAGAAGTTATGGGAGGATCTTAGAGAAGAGAGGAAGAATTCTCAGCATAAAATTATAAAAAGCTTTCTAAATAAGCTTGTTTTACCTCCAATATCTATATTCGTTTGAAAAGTGATATGATACACGGACCTCAACACATACCATCAACAAACCGTCCCTCTATTTCCTACCTTTAGAAATGGCTCCTGAGCCCATTTATTCACCTAGATAAATGGTTGGCAAAAAGGCCCAGGAGCCAAATCTTGCCTGTCCCCTGTTTTTGTACAGCTTGTGAGCTTAGAATGGTTTTACATTTCATTTAACAGTTGTAAAAAGTCAAAATAATGAGATTTCATGACATGTGAAAATTCTAAATTTAGGAAATTCAAACTTTGCTGTTTATAAATAAAGTTTTACTGGAACATAGCCACAATCAATCATTAATTTGTACATTGTCTATGACCAATGTTATGCTAGAATGGGCAAGTTGAGTAGCAGCAATAGAGAATGATGTGCACAAAGCCTAAAATATTTATTATCTGGCCTATTACAGAAAAACGTTTACTGACTCTTGACCCAGACCAATGTTTCTCAAACTTTAATGTTCACAAAAACCACTCAGGAATCTCTGGAAAAGCAGTTTCTGATTCAGTCAATCCGGAGTGGGACATGAGACTGCATGTTTCTTATGAACACATATGAACACACAGGCAGTGCTGATTATGCTGATTTCAGACCACAACATTTTGAGGGGCAAGAATCTAGACTACAAATATAAAATAATCTTCTCCTCTCCACCTCCTAATCATTCTGCTTCCAATTAATCACCAAACACTCTTAAATATCCTAGTTTAAGTCTTCATTTATCTTCTGGATTATAATTAGAAATTCTTAATTGGGTCTCTATTTATATGCTTTTCACATATTTTATCTTTTAGGATATTCCTTCTAAACCATGAATTTGACCATGTCATTCCTATGCATAAAATGTTTGCATAGGAAAATTTTGACTCTCCGTAACTTTCAGGATAAAATGCAAATTTTATAGCAGAGCATGTAAAAGTCATTTAGGATCTGTTTCATGTTTCAATCCCCAGCCACATCTCCTACAAACTCCATAAGCATCCTAATCTCTAGATTTTTAAAAATACACACATTTCCTGGAATAGCCTCTTTTATGCTCTTATTTGCATATGTTGTTCTTGTGGTAAATGCTGATTAAATACACGAACACCTCAGGACTCAAAAGAAGAGCTAGTTTAGTTATCTGAATAATATCACCTCCCCAGGAGCCAACATGGAATCTTCAGCCTGAACAAATCTAAGTTTGGAAGATTTTCTCTAAAATATGTGTTTTCAGGGATAGTCAAATAATGCAAGAAAAGAAATGTGACATATAGGTTGTTAGGAGTTTCCTGTGAGTAGCATCTGAAAAAAAAGCAAAAGTGCTCAGAGTGTGGCAGGATGGCACACTCATAATATAAACTGTTGCAAGGCCTTTATTCTTTACTACCAGCAAACTATTGTTTATACCCCTATGGCAGTCACAGGAGTGCTTGCTCAGATGTTCCTGCTGCAAAGAGTATAGTCAGCAGACAGCCTCCAGCTGCTGCACCTTCAGGATCCACTACAGCCTTCAAACACAGGTTATGTTTCCCTTAGTGACTTAACAGTACTGGCAAAGGGTTATGGAGCTTGGCCATCCATGCCGAATGCAACACTCCTCAAATGGGTGATGTGTGCTCTGAAGCTCCCCACTGGCTTGGCTGAGACCCTCAGAGCTGCATTGCTGTCTGGGGCTTCCCTTCCTCAACTCTTTCTTCTTTCCCTCCTTCCCTTTATAAATGACAGACCTACATCTCAGTCTGAGGTTCTGCTTGCCTGGCTCAGCTCCATCTGCCTTTTATCCTTCACAAGTATTTCTCCTATAAAGCTCTCGTAGTTTCATCTTGGTATCTTCTTCCCAGAGCATCTGACTGATATATCCCTATCCATTGGCTAAAGATCTGTGAATGATTTGTGAAATAGTTTAATCCAATATTTCAAAAACGCTCCATAACATAGAGTGGTGACTTGAACTCATGTTTTTCACTTTGCGTACTGTAGTAATTTATAGAAAGCAGCAAGGTTTGAATTTGAGAATTCAAACCTTATTTTGATTAGCCAGCTTATAAAATAAAGCTCAGGGAAACTGGGAAGGGAAATATGATAGGAGAAAAGATAATTCTCTATTTCTTTTTCTGTTGAAAACAGAATTAAACTAGGATTTCCCTACAGTTTTTTCTCTCTCTAAAATATATGACTCTCAGAGGCTATCTAAAGCACATAACTAAATCAGATCATTTTCATTGTTAAAATGAGAAAATATGTGAATGAATAATAGTGATGAGTTATATAGGTGTCTAATAATTTAATGTAATTGATAGCTATTACATTTCTTAATAATTCAATTTGAATTTGTTTTCTGCTCCCTCTGTTTCTAGTCATTTCTGTTTTGCTCCATCCTACACAGAGTGCTGGCTTTCTCTCTCAAAAGAGTGATTCAGAGTTCATTCTTTTGAGTCAGAACTCCTGGATTTATACTTATTTGCTGTGTGACATAATTTGGTTGTTTGAGAATTAAATGAGTTAGTACTAGTAAAATACTTACAGTAGTGCCAAGCATATATTAAGTGCCCAATAAATGTTACCAATTGTTATATCATTTCCCTGGTGAAAACTTTGCAAAAGTATTCTATTTCCTACAAAATTATAGATGATGAATGCCTAATTTTTATATAGAAATTTCTCTACTTAATGATTCCATTCTCCCTTTGTCAGGCTTCCTTTACGTCCCCTAGTAATAGGCCCCAAGAAAGTAAAGTTGTACCATTTTTACTCTTCAAAACAACAAATAATGAGGACGTGAGGCATTCGGGAGTGCTAATTTAATTATCCCTGGGGTGGTCTTCTTCATAGTAATATCCAATGAAATCTTCTAATTTTAAAACCCAACTTTATTCCATAGATTGTTATTCTTGAAGTTCTTCAGATGTTCAAATTACGGACTATTTGTTTAAACACAACACACATGCACAGTGAGTATCTGCTATATGAGGCTATATGAGGTACTATTTTAAGCTCTTTACAAGTAATAACATATTTAATCAACATTAAAATCTCATGATGCTTCCCAATTTCCAGATAGCAAAACCGAGACATGCAGACTTGAAATGACTTGTGAAGCTCACTGTAATAATGCTCATCTGCTCTAATGTGTTTGCTCTTAACTCTCACTTTGTCCCTGGTTTTCTTGTGCACGAAGCACACACCACAGCTTTGGTTTTTCCTGACTGAGGGTTTCCAAAGAGTTGGACTATCTGCTCTTCCAAACATGCCTTAATGTCTGTACTTCTCGTATTGGTGGAAGCTAACTTCATGCTAGGAAAATCCTTTTACTCTTTTATACTCCAAGCTTTCCATGGGTCTTAGTTCAGTATTTTTCTTCTTCATGTGCAGTAATTGCACTGACTCAAGACTTCAAAACCTGGAGATTCTAGGTTTGTTGCTCCACTGACTAGATATGCAAACTCAGAAAAAAACACATAAAATGTGTATCTTAGATCATGTATAAAATGATATAATAGTATCTGAAAAGCTTATAGAACAGAATCAAATGAAATGTTTATCATACTGCTTTATATACTGTCATGTAGAAACAAGGATTCTGGAATCGACATATCCCTTGCCAATTGTGTGACTTTGGAAAACTTCCTTAACCTCTCTTTGCCTCAGTTTCCTCATCTGTAAAATGAAGATGATAATAAATATAAAGTACTGACATATAAAAATAAGATATTTTAAAGCACTTAGAAAAATATATGTGCTCTACTCTGTCTCCATCTCTTCCTTACAAAGTTCAGAAAATGTTATCTAAATTCCAGCTCAAAATACATTGTGTTCTACCAAAATATATGCATACATGTCATGAATGAGACATTATGTAATTAAAAAATTAAAACTGGCCAGGCGCTGTGCCTCACGCCTGTAATCCCAGCACTTTTGGAGGCTGAGGCAGTTGGATTACTTGAGGTCAGGAGTTCAAGATCAGCCTGGCCAACATGGTGAAACCCCGTTTCTACTAAAAATATCAAAATTAGCTGGTGTTGTGGCACACACCTGAATCCCAGCTACAGAATCTCTTGAACCCGGGAGGCAGATTTTGTAGTAAGCTGAGATCTCACCACTGCACTCTCGCCTGGGCGACAGAGCAAGACTCAGTCTCAAAAAGAATAAATAAATACATAAATAAAATAAAAAATTAAAACTAGAGGGAAAAAGCAAACTGTTAAATACAAACATAAATCTTATGTCTATTTTTTTAAAAAAATCAACATATAACAAATGAGATTCTTATTAAACACTTAGAGTATTTAGGAATATGTCATTTTGATTTAAAAAAACAATAGAGTGAGACAAAAAAAAATTTTCTTTTACCTCTTAAGACAAAAGGCATTTTTTTCTTATTTTTATTTCAAATTTATTTAAAAATTACATTTTTATTTAAATTTATTTATTTCAATAAAATTTCTCAAATTTATTTAAAACATTATGGTGAAATAGCAAAAGTAAATTTACTTTTGTAAAAAAAAATTAAAATGTGTAACTCACAGTTTTTAAATAAATGAGGAGGGGGAAAAAAACTCATTTTTTCCACCCTTTTTTCCTCTTCTCTCTTTCAATCAATGGAAGAATTGCTAATACAAAACTTACTTGGCAAAAATCCTATGGCCCTGCAGTTTTCAAATGAGATATTTCCTAAACCTCAAGAAATATTCCATCATATTTCATAAATGCTACCACAGCAATATCTGTGATAAATCTGGAATTATATTAGAATTTTAAAATATATTGTTTTTGCAAATTTACTTATCAGAGAGGGTTAAGTGTTAATTAAGAGCATGTAAGATTAGAGGGATGTTCCCAAATATGCATAAAAAATGTTTATCTAATAGTGATCTGAGCATTCACCTCATAATATGTTGATTTCCACCACAGGACACAATAAATATTTGCTTTTACTACTTCTATGATTTCCGATCTCTCTTGATAAATCAAATATAGATTTTGTTATTGCTGTTATTTCAAAGATTCATTTAAGTCCCAGCACTTTGGAAGGCCGAGGTGGGTGGATCACGCTGAGGTCAGGAGTTCGAGACCAGCCTGACCAATATGGTGAAACCCCATCTCTACTAAAAATACAAAAAAATTAGCTGGATGTGGGAACGTGAGCCTGTAGTCCCAGCCACTCGGGACGCTGAGACAGGAGAATTGCTTCAATCCAAGAGGCAGAGGTTGCAGTGAGCTGAGATCATGCCATTGCACTCCAACCTGGGCAACAGAGCAGGACTTTGTCTCAAAAAAAAAAAAAAAAGATTTTGAGAAAAGTTAATCTGTAATCATTTCAAAAGGAGAAACTTTCTTTGTACCACTTAACATTTGCAAAAAGTCTTAGAAGTACTAATGTTGCTAATGTTAAGTTACACTTACATTTTATTATTGAGCCATCTAAGTTTTTAATTTGTTTTAAACCTTGTTGGCACTTGCATTTCCATCATATTTCATGTTTTGTTTCTAATATCCTCTGAGGGTGATTTCTCCACACACATTTTATCGTGAGGATTAAAAGAGGTCTTTAGGAATAGATTTATGTATTTGAGGATGTCAGGTCTCCTTTGAGTAGAATTGTCATGGTTCAGCTGTAAGCGGATGATTTCTAAAAACATTAGCATCTCAATACCTGGTGGAATTTACAGCTCCTTATTGTAAGCAGCATTTCTAATTGTCTGACAGAAAGTGCGCCATAAAATAGGTACTCTAACATGAGTAAACCTGATGGAGTAAATACTATATAACTAGAATGATTTTTATATTTTCAGGCCAGTCCTGAAAGTTTTTATCCAGTATCAAATTTGAACACAAAAATATACCAATAACAATGAGATTTTTTGTCAGGAACAAACTATCTAGAAAATGGGAAATACAGATGTCAGGGAAGAATGGGAAATGGGAATGGTCAGAAGATTATTACATTTCTTTCAGCAGAGTGTTGAGCATTGTCAGACCGTTCCTGGGTAATCTATTTCTAAAGGGTGTGCATCTTTGCTCATCTTTCTAGGCTATTTTACAAGAGTAAATTTAAGTTGTAGAAAACTGATAGTGATATAGATCCTTTTTCCTTTAACAATTGAAATAACACTTATTTGCTAGAAAGACAACTGGTTTGTGCCCTGTAAGAAAGATGACCTCGATCATTACATTTATTACCCTCATTGGATATTAACCAGTTTGGGACATATTAGCACATTTTAACATATTATGATTGCCTAAACACACACACACACACACACACACACACACACACACACAAACACATACACATAATTATGTATCTGTTCAAGTTTTTCTTAGAACAGGTTTAAATCTCTTGCTAATCTGCTCATTAATTAATGAGTTAAGTAAAATCATTAACTTGCACCCATTTTATATTAGTGCCATAGACATAATTTTACCTTTTTGAAAATTGTATTTTAGCAAAGGGCTCTTTTAAGTATGAAGAAAATTCATTTGAAAAAAAGAAAAGTTACTGGGAAAATGTTTGCCAGTTTTAGGCCAATTTTAGCCAAATTTGGGGTTAAAGGAACAGGCTATTCAAATTACTTGTGAATGTGAAAGAAGTGATAAAACACATTTTAGAAAATCCTTATTCTCTCTGTGATATGCTGTTGAATGTGTTAAGGATTAAAATAAAATTAAGATTCTCATGGATCAGCAAGTTTCTTTTTTGTAGCTCATTGAATCATGCAATGAACCTGGAATATCTGAAATGACAGGAACTGGAAGTGAATTAATATATTAAATAATGTTCCTCAAAAGCAATTTATGCCTAACAACAAAACAGAAGCATTTCAGGCATTAGAATATGCAGGAAAAAAGGAAACACAAAATGTACACCCACACAAACACAAATACTGTATACAGACACAGGGCTCTGCAAATTGCAATGTCCCAAGCAATATACCTTAAATGTATCACATTTGGTTAAAACTTAGAGACAGTGAGAATAAATGATCAGACATCTTTGGCAAGACCCCCCTGCCCCCTCCTCTAGACTACATTGAAATAATACATACAGTCTGGACTAGTTTCGAACTCAAACTTGCGGCTGTTCGTCCCATATCCAGCAGCTGTTCGGGCTCGGATTTGGAATACATATGTAGTGTCAGGCTTGAGGCTACTGATGGTAACATTTGTGCCTCTTGCCCTCAGAATGGTATAACTTGTCTCTTGTTCCTGCTTTGAGGTCAGAAAAAAAATCATGTTAAAATCAAATCTTCATAATGCTATAAAACGATAAACAGTGAACCACTCAAACCTGATTCTTTTATATTTTAACACAGATCATGGGATGGATTTCAAAAGTCATATCGATTATTGCAATTATTTTATTCTCCAAAGGCAACATAGGCTTGGGGTGTGTGTGTGTGTGTGTGTGTGTGTGTGTGAGAGAGAGAGAGAGAGAGAGAGAAAGTCTTGCTCTGTCGCCAGGCTGGAGTGCAGTGGCGTGATCTCAGCTCACTGAAACCTCTGCCTCCCAAGTTCAAGAGATTCTCCTGCCTCAGCTTCCCGAGTAGCTGAGACTACAGGTGCATGCCATCACTCCCAGCTAATCTTTGTATTTTTAGTAGAGATGAGGTTTCGCCATGTTGGCCAGGCCGGTCTTGAACTCCTGACCTCAGGTGATCCGCCCGCCTCAGCTGCCCAAAGTGCTGGGATAACAGGCGTGAACCACCATGCCTGGCCCAACATAGGCATTTCTAAAAGAAAAAAATATTTACAGAATTTCCTAACTTGAATATTATTATTTCTGCCCTGCATATAAAGCAGGAAAAATTTAGCTTTATTCTAACTAATCAGTAAATATGTGAGGAAAGATATGTTCTCTTCAAAGTCAAGGCTGAGAGAAAACTTAAATCTAATTCCAATTATAAACTTACAAAGAAGAAAATATCCCTTTGAATGAAACCTAATAGGAATGCTCTATTGATTCTGGAGTAGAATATTTTTTTATCAACCTTAAAATATTAAACATAAAAAGTCAAGGTTTTATATGTAGCTCTACATTATTTTTAGCATAACTGTATTTGTGCTGTATTTAATCTAAGTCACTATGGTTTGGTAGAGGCAAAAATCTCCAGATCAAAGGCTAGAAATATTTCTCAAAAAGGATCTCTAGGAGATTCACATTGTACATTAGATTCACACCACACCACATTTTAGTGGTCTCTTTGTGTCAAGTCTCGTTTACAAATATTGAATTTATCCAGAATTACGTTTTTTCTTTCACATATATTATTATGCACAGAGCTCCTATGGGGAACCTGATTTCAAGCAATGGTACAATGTCCCTGCACCTAGGGTAGGACGTAGAGTAGGTAATACGAAACACTGTATATCCTCAACCAAGATGAGATTGAGTAGTACAGAAAACACAGCATACATTACATATAGTGTTCATCACCATCAGCGGAATAACCAATCAAGAAAGCTAGACCTTGTGGAGTTTAAATACTAGAGACACTTTCTCAGTATTACCAAGCATACTATAAATATTTGGAATTAATTTTTAAATTTAGGTATATATGATGCAAATATGTATTTATAGGAATATATTTTAAATAATATTACAGGTATGTATGTATCAAAAATACTTAGGGAATAATCAATAGATTCAACCATTTTTTTCTGCATTGGTTAATATTGTTTCAAAGTAATTTCCAGGGGTGGTGGCTCACGCCTGTAATCCCAGCACTTTGGGAAGCCAAGGTGGGCAGATCACCTGAGGTCAGGAGTTTGAGACTAGCTTGACCAACATGGAGAAACCTCATCTCTACTAAAAATACAAAATTAGTGGGGCATGTTGGCACATGCCTGTAATCCCAGCTACTTGGGAGGCTGAGGCAGGAGAATCGCTTGAACCTGGGAGGCGGAGGTTGTGGTGAGTTGAGATTTTGCCATCACATTTCAACCAGGGCAACAAGAGTGAAATTCCGCCTCAAAAAAAAAAAAAAAAAAAAAAAAAAAAGTAGTGCTGCTTGTTGTGTTTGTTGAAGGAGTTTGAAATAAGGCAGAACACTTTTCATGTTTGTGAAAGGTACGGATGTATACAATTAAAATTCGATTTTAATATCATAGATCTAAATGTTACCTAACATTCTTCTCCCAGTTCTGAAATGTAGTTTGAACTGTGGCATATAACTGATTTTTAAAAATTTTGTGGCATCATTTATGAACATGAATTATTATATTTCCCCATTCTATCTTGTCATACTTCTGAAAATAGATCACAATCATATGAGCATTTGATTTTACCACAGTAGAGGACTCAAAGTTAAGAGAAAACTTATTTCTACTACAATTTTGGAACAATAAAATTTATTTGGCATCAATTTCTTTTAATGAAAAAGACATACTCTAGTCTCTCTTACAGACAGACTACGAAAAAAACGACATTATACTAGAGAAATACATTAACTTCAAGCAAGGAAATAACTACATAACGCAAAACAATGTTTTTACATTATGCATTTTTGCACAGTTGATTATGCCAATAATTCTCATCAGGATGTATTCTCATGTAGACAAAGGTACCTGATATAGGGGAAAACATACTAAAGGAGGACTCATGGCTGCCACGATCCAAAACAGAGATCTAATATTTATTAGCAGTGAGGCCGTCGGAAATCCATATAACGTCAATCTCAGTATTCTTAATTGTTAAACAACTTACTTTTCTACTTCCATAAGGTTGTTATACAGCTCAAACTTAAGTAATGTCCACAGAAATTGCTCTGTAAATACAAACTGCTGTATAAATGCACAATTTGCATTTAATTCACTTTAACACACTTTACAAACTGAAGTAGATACACTAATATGTAGTCGTCACTTTGTAGCTGTGAAACTAACTAGCTGCGATGCTAAGGTTTAAACACGTCTTGCCTTTAAACTTTACTATGATTTACAAACAGAAAAAAAAAATGAGTCATTTAGAATGATGGAATACTCACCACTCCACTCAGGGCAAAATAACTGCGTACCTCTTTTTTAATAATTTTTAAATTTGGGGTAAAAATAACCATGTGCCTATTTTTTTTAAATAATTGCATTACCAAGCCACAACTTTATGTCAGGCAAATGTATCCATCCAACCCCAACCTTCTAAATTTCCTTCTACAGGGTCAAGAAAACTTTTCATCATCAGTTAAACAATACAATATTTTTGTCACTAGCACAATGTTTCTATTTGTATTGAATGAAATGCATGTCAATTTGAAGGTCAGGATATGATGCTTGAGGTAATGAACTAAAAAAACAGTTCACAAATAGACTAAGAAATCACAATAAAATAGTTGGTAGAGGAGGGGTCTTGGTGTAAAAGGATACAAATGTCATGCTATTGCCATAACTAACTGGATTAAGTTGGCAGTGGCATCTTTGATGTTGCTTATTGCTCTAGAATATGGGGTATTCAACAAGATTCTTTCTAAACCTTCCTCTACCAATAAATCAAAGGGGTCACATGGCCACAGTTCTCAACAGCGCTCTGCCATTTACCAGCAATGTCACTGGTTTCTTTCCAAGAGCACAGCTCATGAGGAAACAGCTTCTTTCCTACACAGCCCAACCTTGAAACATTGTTTCCCCACCTTTTCATAGTATTTGACCTCGTAGTCCAATATGATCCCATTAGGATGTTCAGGTTCTTGCCAGGACAAAGAGATGCTATTTCTGGAGGTCCGATCTTTCTTAATCGTCAGGACAGGTGATGGAGCTGTAAAGAGAAGATGGGAGGGGAAGGTGGAAGGAAGCAAATTAATGGGTTGGAAAGGCTGGCAAATAAGAACAGAGAGAGAAGGGAACATGCAAATGGAATCTATCATCATTCCAATTTTTGGCAAGAAAGCACGATTTCCATTTCCAAGGCTCTTGAGTATTAATCTGGCCCCATATCCAGGCTCAACAGCTGGATTATAGCCCTGGTACATGCAGGCCTAGGGAAAATGAGCTGAGATTCTCTGCTGCTGGTGGACTAGTGGCAAGTGAGCAGATGTTTTCAATCTGCTACTATAATGTAAGCAATGAAATATATTTGATATATTAAAAAAAGAACAAAACATCAGGACTACCTATTTGTTATAATGTTGCAAAGTTATTAATGCCAGATTCTTCAGCTCATTGATAACATTTTCATATGCAGCTCTGCAAGAGGACTGGAATCCATTATGCACAAGGAGTCCCATGGTATCCATAGGTAATAATAACATTTAGTGTATTGTAAAATAGATATGATTTAGGACATATTACAGTAGGTCTTGACTTCTGACAAACATCTCTTGACTACAAAGAAAAGGAAACAACAATCTTCTGTTTTACATTTTTATTTCTTAAAAAAAATATTTAATGAGAGGTACCAAGGAAATGACTGCTATATGTGTTTTACAATTACCTAGACATGTTTTGAAATGTCTTATTTGATGGTGATTCTATATTTGCTATGTTTTGCTAAGCATTATCGAAAGTATGGAATATGAATAAAAACCCCATCTGTTTGGATCAGATATCATAGGGTCAAATTCATTTCTAACTGAAGATTAAATATATTTTAAGTGATTTCCTTCTTCAAGCCCTTCCATTAAAAGGAAAAATGCATCCTATCATCAAAGTACTTCTGCTTTCAAATCTCAATCTTGGTTCACTCACCAATCGAAATGTCTTAATGGAATGCAGCAAAATAAACTACAAACACACAACAAACGAAAACTCAGGAATCTTTAGATACATTAACTGTTGAATTGTTTTCATTGTTAAATAACTTATTTTTATATAGATTTTTCTCAAATCAAGGGCTGTAAGAACCTCATATATTTGTATTTCCCACAAGTTAGCAGAAGTTTCGAATTTGTTGACATTTCTATGATTATCACATGATGACTTTTGCATCCGACCTCTCGTTCAAACTTTCCTATCTATAAACACTTTTCATTTTTATTCTTCACCTATAATAGAAACTTTCATTACGGTTGCCTTGTGCCACTTCCAAGAAAACTGTACACGAAAAAATAGAATCTACTGCGATATTTCCCATCCACTGGGTTGTATTACTTGTGAGGTCATAGGAACTCCTTCTAATTGAAACATGGATTGGCCTAGGAATGATGACTTAATCTTTTGTTTTATTTTTTTCTTTTTTTAAGACAGGGTTTTGCCCTTGTTGCCCAGGCTAGAGTGTAGTGATGTGATCTTGGCTTACTGCAGCCTCCCGCTCCCAGGCTAAAGTAATCCTTCTGGCTTAGCCTCCCAAGTAGCTGAGACTACAGGCTTGTGCCACCACAATCAGCTAATTTTTTTTATTATCTGTAGAGACAAAGTTTTGTCACGTTGCCCAGGCTGATCTTGAACTCCTGGGCTCAAGTGATTCTCCCCACTAGGCCTCCCAAAGTGCTAGGATTACAGGCATGAACCACCACACTTTGCCTGACTTAATCTTCTGCCAAGGAAAAAATGTAGGTGTTGCTTTTCTGATGAAAAAGTAAATTCATTTTCTTATTAACATTTTGCTCCCACTAGAAATTAGTATCTTTTCATATAAATTAATATCATTTACCTTTTATTGTCAATTCATCTATTCAATAATCCTCTATTTTAGTCCCTAAATTGGTTTCACCCCCACAACCCTGTGATTTGTTCTCTAAAGTTGATTCTAAGCAAAAGGTAAGTTATTTTTCTTGTATTTTAGTTGAAGCTTCATAAACATATTCAATATATACAAATGTATTGCTGAATTACAAATAGACGTGGATTTTTAAAAAAATATTCTATTTTTACATACTTCAATACTTAGAAAAATCAATTCATTATCCAATCACTAATAAAAAAATTGCAGCCCCAATGTCTTTGGACTCAAATTTTGCATTTCCTACAATGAGGAAATCCTAGTAATTTTTCTGCTGAAGTAAGTCCATTAATGGAGTCACATTTAATGTCAGTTTCAAGAGCATTTCAAGAAGCTTGATGTTGGAACACATGAGGTCCTACATTTAATTTGATACCACCATGAAACTTCCATTTTTTCCTCGTGGTTAAAATTCATTTTCAAAGAAGTGTTGAAAATAACCAAGTACAGCATCTCTCCTTTAAAAAAAGAAAAGAGAGAAAATAATTCATTTGAAAGAACAATTGTGATGAGGATTGTATTAACTTTTTAATGAAAGCTTTGCAGGCTGTTTTGGGGGTCTGTCCAAATTTTACTGCTTCTGCACTGAGCAGGACTTTATAACTTGAATTTCTTCAAAGCTCTTTGAGCAAGCTGCAGGACTCCGTTGGACTGTAATAAATAGCCTTTTGTAATTCCACACTTACTTAAGTAGAGGCAATTGCTTGAAGCTTGTGCCATCACTATGTTAAATGAACCTTTTCTGATTGCTGCTTTTGGACCCCTATTAAGTCATTTGTTCTGCTCTTTTAATACACGCCCCTTATGCTGGCTGCATTTCAGCAAAGTTCAACTCAGTACACCAGCTGGAAGCCCGGTACTTTTAGGTAGTACTCATCAATATTTTAATATTAATAAGTAATTAATAGGAATTGTTTTTCTTTCCCTTGAGAAATAGTGTGGGCATAATAAAACATAATGGAGAAAGAGACAAATTCTATGAGCACTCCACTGTATCAATGCTTTTAAAAAGTTTCCAGAACACTTTTTAATTCATGTTTTGAGGTATAATTTATCGATTCTTTATGTGCTGTAACACAATTTAGAATATTAATGAGAAACGGTGATACAAATTATGCTTTTCATTAATTTTCAGATATCAGAGAGTGATTTGTTCAAATTACTAATTTGCAAATTCATAGAAATTCTTTACATCAGTATTTTTCTGTACAAAAATCATGATATTGCAATGTACACTGTACGACAGATTTATTTTCTTTTTTAAATAAAAATTTAAAATTTGCAATTTGAGAGAATGGGGGTTAATGGTTAAGCAAAATGGAAAAAAAAAATTTCAACTTCCTTAAGACTGGAAAAATGCTGGGAGCTACAGGTGAAATTAAGAAGGAAGAGAAAGCTCAGGGATTTTGTAGCAAAAATGCTGGTATATATGCTAAAATCGCAATTGCCAGTAAACGATCTGATAGCCTAGGATTTTTTTTTTTTTTTTAGATGGAGTTTCACTCTTGTTGCCCAGGCTGGAGTTCAATGGCGCAATCTCGGCTCACTGCACCTCCACCTCCCAGGTGCAAGAGACTCTACTGTTTCAGCCTCACAAGTAGCTGGGATTACAGATGCGTACCACCACACCCAGCTAATTTTCATATTTCTAGTAGAGACAGGGTTTCGCCATGTTGGCAAGGCTGGTCTCGAATGCTTGACCTCAGGTGATCCACCCACCTCAGCCTCCCTAAGTGCTAGGATTACAGGAGTGAGCCAGCGTACCCGTTCGGATTTTTAATTTTCTGCCTGTTATACACCCTAATTGATAGATTATTGAAATGATTCCCTTATTAAGAGAAAGAAGTTGATGACAGAATAGGATGCCGAGAAACTGGTGCAGGCATTGTTGCAAGTTAGCAAATAGTTTTGTAGAAAAACAAATGAAGAAACTGGTAAAAAGAAAATTTACAACAGTATAAAGGTAATAATGCTTAGAAAATTTAAAGTGATGTCTGGTATGTAAAATACATTTTTGTTGTATTGGTAGTTAAGAGAGAGAAAGAATATTAATATTTGATCTTCAACGTTTGCTATTCTGAGTACAGCTGACAGACGTTCCCTGTGTAAAATCATAAAGAAAGGAGACATATATACTTTGTAAAGTGGCACTGATTATATTTTAAATGAAATATTTCTTAAAAGAATACAAGTAGACCGGGCGCGGTGGCTCACGCCTGTAATCCCAGCACTTTGGGAGGCCAAGGCAGGCGGATCACAAGGTCAGGAGATCGAGACCGTCCTGGCTAACACGGTGAAACCCCGTCTCTAAAAAAAAAAAAAAAAAAAAAAAAATACAAAAAATACAAAAAATTAGCGGGGTGTGGTGTCAGGCGCCTGCAGTCCCACCTACTCGGAGGCTGACCAGAACCCGGGAGGCGGAGTTTGCAGTGAGCTGAGATCGCGGCACTGTACTCCAGTCTGGGCAACAGAGCGAGACTCTGTCTCAAAAAAGAAAAGAAAAGAAAAGAAAAGAATGCAAATAAAGAAGAAAAATAGTTAAGACTAAGAAGGAGGGGTGGCTTTTGAGTCACACGGCTGACCATCCTCCAGACTTACACAGCATTGCTGAAAACTTCCAAACACCGCCAGTACTAAGGAAACTCTTAACTGTGTGACAGTGGAAATGCGTGATGCTTTCAATCCATTCTTCTTTCAACTGCTTCTTTGATCATGACAGGACTAGACAGATATTTTTACCCTATGTTACCTAGTAGTATGTGTTTTATAAAAGCTGGTATAGAAGTGCTTTTCAGGCCAGGCTCAGCGGCTCGCACCTGTAATCCCAGCACTTTGGGAGGCCGAGGCAGGTGGATCACTTGTGATCAGGAGTTCGAGACCAGCCTGGCCAACATGACGAAACCCCGACTCTACTAAAAATACAAAAAAAAAAATTAGCTGGGCATAGTGCCGGGCACCTCCAATCCCAACTACTAGGGAGGCTGAGGCAGGAGAATCACTTGAACCCGGGAGATGGAGGTTGCAAGTGAGCAGAGATTGCATGCCATTGCACTCCAGCCTGGAAAACAAGAGCAAAACTCTGTCTCAAAAAAAAAAAAAAAAGTATTTTTCAATTTCTCCTCTAAGAAGACATAACTTTCTGGAAACCAAGTGTTGACTTGTTCACAGTGTTTTCTTCCCTAAGTCCAGGCCACCGCAATGACAGCCTCTTGAAATAGCAACATGCAATGACTAGTTGAGATGTATGACGGAGACATGCAAAGTACCCTGTTTGTTTTTTGGAAACAAGAGTCTTGCTCTGTCTCCCAGGCTGGAGTGCAGTGGCACAATCTTAGCTCACTGCAACCTCTACCTCCGGGATTCAAGTGATTCTCCTGCCTCAGCCTCCTGAGCAGCTGGGATTACAGGAGCATGCCACCATGCCCCGCTAATTTTTTGTATTTTTAGTAGAGACGGGGTTTCATCATCATGACCAGGCTGGTTTCGAATCCCTGACCTCAAGTGATCTCCTCGCCTCGACCTCCCAAAGTGCTAGCATTACAGGCATGAGCCATCACGTCCGGCCAAAGTACCACTTTTAATAGTTAATAATTGGCCAGGCACAGTGGCTCACGCCTTAATCCCAGCCCTTTGGGAGGCTGAGGTGGGCAAATCATGAGGTCAGGAGGTCGAGACCAGCTTAACCAACAGGGCAAAACCCCATCTCTAATAAAATTCAAAAATTAGCCAGGTGTGGTGGTGTGTGCCTTTAATCCCAGCTACTTGGGAGGCTGAGGCAGGAGAATCACTTGAACCCTGGAGGCGGAGGTTACAGTGAGCCGAGATGGCACCACCACACTTCAGCCTGGGCAACAGAGTGAGACTTAGTTTAAAAAAAAAAAGTTAATAATTGAACCTCAGCTGAGAAGTAGAGAAGAACTTTTTCTAAAAGATTGTTTCTTCATCTAATTGAAGTACAGAAGGAAGATTTTTGCACATAGTAACCTGAGTCATTGACTACATTCAGTAAAATAATAGAAAAACAAATTACAACAGAAAAGTAAAAATGTTACCCAGAAAATGTCTCCCTGTTGGTTAGGGATGAGACTTGTATCATTCACAATTTGTGTTAGAATTACATTTGATACATGTGTATGCCAGATCTAGTGACAGACATGGAAGGGATTCTTTGTTTTAATCATGGTGTTTTAAAATCTACATTATTCTGCCACTAAAATATGACCCTTCCTTAAAATCAGGAAGTGAAAACTTCAATTTTCAACCCCTAAAGGATCTGGTTTGGTTCATTTGTTTTTATTGGGACCTTCCTCTTTCTAGATTTGGGAATTTCTAATGAACCTCTGAGGTATCTCTGTGGTTTAGAGACTGGACAAGTTAAAGTAATAACAAAAAGGGCTCAGGATTTCTTTTCTAAGTGAGCCAAAGCTTTTAAAAATTATCTCCATGGGAAAATATATGCAGTAAATGGTTGAAAGATTTTTCTTTTGAATCAGACATGACTTTAAAAGCATTAGTCTCTTATTTTTCTTTACCATTCATTACAATGCCTACTGAGGAACATTTCCTACTCAGCTTTTTCAGAAGTGAACACTTCTGTTAAATCCAGACATCCTCTTGGGTTTGATTTAGCATAATCATTCATAGATTAATGTTCTCCAACTCACTATTCCTACACTGATTTTCCAAACCTGGTGTTCTGATTTTCTATTTTAGCTACAAAGCCTCATCAATTTGCAGTGTATCCATTTCAAAATCTCAGAGTTATAGTTTACATTTTCTTTCTCACCAATAATTCAGCATGCCAATCAGGTCCACCTTCCAAAAGCTGATCAATTTTCTACTTTTCCAGCTGTGGCTTAGTTCAAACCCTTGCCATTTACCACCTGCATTGGATTCTATGCCTTTCAGCTTAATAGTTTCAGAATTTCAACTTTCTATACATTTTGATGAATTATTGTATAAAGCAAATGAAACATTGATTCCCCTCTCTTTCAAAATCACATAATTTCAAATCTAGGTTCTCTAAAGTGTTAAGCAAATAATAAGCTCCAACAGAATGGTCTGGAGATCTGTATTTTTAAGAAGACAATAGCAGAAAACTCTTAGAATCACAAAGAGCTGGGAAACTTTGGACTACAGTAGGATACAAAATTTGAAATTCATTTCATTGTTATTTAGTGCTCCTCACAAGACTGCAACACACATACCAGCTTTGTCATTTATTGCTTTCCATACAAAGCAAAAATTCTAAAGACGATTCTTTTTTTCAATTATTTGTGTATGCTGTACTCCCTGTCTGCAACACTAGGTATCTTTTATTTCCACCTGGAAAACTGCTTCCACTCCTCATTATTCTCCAAAATCCTTTGCTAATGTAATTCCCTCGTAAAGTTTCTCCTGAGTCCCTTAGGCAATAGTTAATCAGCTCCTTCCTCTGGCCTCTTATAGTATAGTTGCTCCTTCTCCTATTATTTAGCCCACTGCATTGTGTTGTAATTACATCATTTGCTTACAGTATGCCTTCCCACTAGACTGTATGTCCCTCAGAATCTTAGGTGCCTAGCATAGTGTTGACTTTGCATAAATCTAGCCATGGAATTTGGTTAGCCTTGAAATAAAGTACACAGCATATTTTGTGGCAGGTTCCTCTGAAAAATAAATTCTATTTAGCCCCTGATATTAAAATAATAAAATTAAAACAAAAATGGCAATTAAAATGTGCTTAGAAGAGAGACTACACTCTATAAACTTACGTTATTCAAATTCTAGAGTAAAAAGAAAAGTAATTTTCTCAATAGAATTAATTGTGCTGGGAGAAAAATATTCTAAGACACAATACACTGAAAATAAATTTTGACCAGAATTTCCTCCCCCGATTTTTTGATAACAGTATACACAAGATTTAGTCTTTTCTAAAGACTAAAACTCCAAAATTTTAATCATTGAATTTTAAAGATCTAAAGGAGTTTTAAAGACTGGAGAATTTTGTTACAATTTATAATCTTACTCTTTTTTCAGCATGGAGAAATAAAAAATTTTTAAATAGTAATGACAAACAAACTGTACATTTCATAGTCATTTATTGCATAAATTCACAAAAATGAAATCTTATTTTTCATTTTATCAATTAATCAACATATTCCTTTTTATAAAAATATAAAGGTCTTCTTTTAATATCCTACAGTATCCTAACAGAATTAGAGCAATCTCATATATATGAGATATATGATATGGTTCTGAAAATCTAGTGGATAATCATAGATTTCTAAATATAATGCTTCACTGTGAAAGAGGTTGTATTAGTTCATTCTCACACTGCTATAAAGAACCACCCAAGACTGGGTAATTTATAAATGAAAGAGGTTTAATTGACACAGTTACTCAGGGCTGGGTAGGCCTCAAGAAACTTACAATCGTGGTAGAAGGGGATGCAAACACTTCCTTCTTCACATGGCAGCAGCAAGGAGAAGTGCAGAGTGAAGTGGCCAAGAAACCCTTATAAAACTATCAGATGTCATGAGAACACACTCACTATAATGAGAGTGGCATGAGGGTAACTGCCCCCATGATTCAATTACCTCCCACTGGTGGGTCCCTCTTAGGACACATGGGGATTATGGGAATTATAATTCACCCATAAATCACCCTTCCAAATCTTATGGAAGGGTGATTATAAATCACCCCTTCCAAATCTTATGTCTTCACATTTTAAAACATAATCATGCCCTTCCAATGGTCCCCAAAGTCTTCACTCATTCAAGCATTAACCCAAAAGTCCAAATCCAAAGTCTCATCTGAGACAAGTGAAGTCCCTTCTGCCTATGAGCCTGTAAAATGAAAAGCAAGTCATTTACTTCCCAGATACAATGAGGATATGGCCATTGGGTAAATACATCTATTCCAAATGAAAGAAGTTGGTCAAAACAAAGGGACTACAGGCCCATGCAAGTCCAAAATCTCACAAGGCAATAATTAAATCTTAAAGCTCTGAAATAATCTCCTTTGACTCCATGTCTCATATTCAATTTATGCTGATGCAAGAGATGGGCTCCCAGAGCCTTGGGTTTTGCAGGGTACAGTCCTCCTCCCAGTTACTTTCGTGGGCTGGTGTTGAGTGTCTGTGACTTTTCCAGGTGCATCCAACATGAGCTCTCAGTGGATCCATCATTCTGGGGTCTAGAGGATAGTGGCCTTCTTCTCACAGCTTCACTAGGCAGTGCCCCACTGGGGACCCCACATTTCCCTACTGCACTGCCCTAGCAGAGGTCTCCATGAGGGCTCTGCCCCTGCAGCAAAGTTCTGACTGGACATCCAGGCATTTTCAATATCCTCTGAAATGTAGGTGGAGGTTCCCAAACCTTAGTTCATGACTTCTGGGCACCTGCAGGTTCAACACTAGGAGGAAGCTGCCAAGACTTGGGTCTTGCACCATCTGAAGCCATGGCCCAAGCTATACCTTGACTTCTTTTAGCCACAGTTGGAGCATCTGGGACACAGGGCAACAAGTCTCTATGCTGCACACAGCAGGGGGTCCTTGGACAAGCCTACAAAACCATTTTTCCCTCCTTGGCTTCCTGGTCTGTCAAAAAGATCTCTGACATGCCCTGGAGATATTTTCCCGATTGTCTTGGCAATTAATATTTGGCTCCTTGTTATTTATGCAAATTTATGCAGTCAGCTTGAATTTCTCCCCCCAAAATGGGTTTTTTTTTCTACTCCATTATCAGGCAGCAAATTTTCCTAATTTTAATGCTCTACTTCCTCCTGAATGTTGTGCTACTAAAAAATTTGTTCCACCAGATACCCTAAATTATCTCTCTCAAGTTTAAACTTCTGCTGATCCCTAGGGCAGGGACAAAATGTCACCAGTCTCTTTGTTAAACTATTAAAAGAGTCACCTTTATTCCAGTTGCCAAGAAGTTCCTCATCTCCATCTGAGACCACTTCAGCCTGGTCATCATTGTTTATATCACTATAAATATTTTGGTCAAAGCCATTTAACAAGTCTCTAGGAAGTTCCAAACTTTCCCACATTATCGGGGGAACCCATCCCCAATAATTCAATGTGGGTCCATTTCTATTTTCCCTAAGTGTTGGCCAGTCTGAGAAATAAAGGGAAAGAGTACAAAAGAGAGAAATTTCCGGGGGAGACATCACATGTCGGCAGGTTCCATGATGCCCCCCAAGCCATAAAACCAGCAAGTTCTTATTAGTGATTTTCAAAGGGAAGGGAGTGTACAAATAAGGTGTGGGTCACAGAGATCACATGCTTCACAAGGTAATAAAATATCACAAGGCAAATGGAGGTGGGGCGAGATCACAGGACAGGGCAAAATTAAAATTGCTAATGAAGTTTCGGGCACACATTGTCAGTTATAACATCTTATCAGGAGACAGGGTTTGAGAGCAGAGAACCGGTCTGACCAAAATTTATTAGGCAGGAATTTCCTCATCCTAATAGGCCTGGGAGTGCTACAGGAAACCGGGGCTTATTTCATCCCTTATCTGCAACTGTAAAAGACAGACGTTCCCAGAGCAGTCATTTCAGAAACCTCCCCCTAGGAACGCATTCTCTTTCTCAGGGCTGTTGCTTGCTGAGAAAAATTATTCAGCAATATTTCTCCTATTTGCTTTTGAGAGAAGAGAAATATGACTCTGTTCCACCCAGCTCTCGGGCAGCCAGACCTAATGGTTATCACCCTTGTTCCCTGAACATTGCTGTTAACCTGTTCTTTTTACAAGGTGCCCAGATTTCATATTGTTTAAACAATTTGTGCAGTTAACACAATCATCACAGGGTCCTGAGGCGACATATATCCTCAGCTTACAAAGATGACGGGATTAAGAGATTAAAGGCAGACATAGGAAATCACAAGAATATTGATTGGGGAAGTGATAAATGTCCATGAAATCTTCACAATTTATGTTCAGAGATTGCAGTAAAGACAGGAATGAGAAATTATAAAAGTATTAATTTGGGGAACTAATAAATGTCCATGAAATCTTCACAATTTATCTTCTTCTTCCATGGCTTCAGCCGGTCCCTCTGTTCAGGGTCCTTGACTTCCCGCAATACCAACACATCTTTCTGTCTTCTAAGTCTTCCAAGTCTCTTGGAAATTCTAAACTACCCCATATTTTCCTGTCTTCTTCTGAGTCTTCCAAATTGTTCTAACCTTAGCCTGTTTCCCAGTTCCTAAATTGCTGCCACATTTTAAAGCAATTGCAGTACAGAAATATCATCTAGAAGTTTTTTCAAGCAAGCAAAAGAACTATGCTTGACAAAGAGGTAATAAGCTATCTAAAGTAATAGCTGGCTATTTGGCATGTACACAAACTTGCTGTAATTTTTTTTTCTCACTCTTTAAACCCAGAGATCTCATCTTAATCTGTTTGGGCTGCTATAACAATACTACAAACTACAAAGCTTATAAACAAGGCATGTTTCTTATAGTTGTGGTGACTGGAAAGTTCAAGATGAAGGTGCCAGCAGATTTTGTGTCTGGTGAGAGTCTATTTCCTGCTTCACAGATTGAGCATTCCAGCTGTGTCTTCACATGATGGAAGGACAAGGTAGCTCTATGGAGCCTTTATTATAAGAGCACTAATCCCATTTATGATGGCTCTAATCTCATGACCTAATCATCTTCTTTCCAAGGGCCCACCTCCTAATTTTTTTTGAGACAACATCTCACTCTGTCACCCAGGCTGGAGTGCTGTCATACAATCGTGGCTCATTGCAACCTCTGCCTCCCAGGTTCAAGTGATTCTTGTGCTTCAGGCTCTCCAGTAGATGGAATTACAGGCATGTGCTACCATGCCAGGATAATTTTTGTGTTTTGAGTAGTGATGGGCTTTGTCATATTGGCCAGGCTGGTCTTGAACTCCTGTTCTCAAGTGATCCACCCATCTCGGCCTCCTGAAGTGCTGGGATTACAGGCATGAGCCATCACACCATGCTGATGATTGGGTTTCAACGTATAAATGTGGAGGGGACAGAAATATTCAGACACGAAAGACCCCTATGATGCAGTCTTTGATGTTTAACTTATACACAGGCTTAAAACCAGCCTATAGTAGCTTTGGTTAAAAAGCTACTACCATTAGCCAGGAGTGGTGACAGGCACCTGTAATCCCAGCTACTTGGGAGGCTGAGGCAGGAGAAATGCTTGAACCCAGGAGGCGGAGGTTGCAGTGAGCCAAGATTGCATCACTGCCCTCCAGCTTGGGTAACAGAGCAAAACTTCATGTTAAAAAAAAAAAAAAAAAAAAAAAAAAAGCTACTACCTATTATGCTGTTTAAAGAGTAGGTATTCTTAAACTTACAGGTTTACTATGTGTGGCTCTGTGGCTCTGCTGATTTGCCCCTATGATTTTAGTCAATTTACATTGCTAATTAGATGGTTATACTAAATTGTAAGCTAAACCCCTTTTCTAGAACTACCTCCTCTTGGTTGGTACTGTTGAGGCTCAAAATAAACAATTTTGTTTAGTCTTGGCTGGCTCCTTTCATCCGTATAAGTAAGAAAAGAAAATGAGGGCATTGTTACACCAGACCAGAATTATCAAAGGCATCATACACAAACCCTGTTGTGTTTGGGGTCTGTGTGACAAATAATAAACTGCTAACTTTAATTGAGGAGTCAACTTTGAAATATACACAAAAACACACAGACACATGCACATATACATTCAACTGTGGTTCCATAATAACTTCATTCTCCCATAAATACCTTCTGAGGCGAGTGAGAAATTGATTTCCTCCTACAGGAATGACAATTGTCCTTATACATATCACATGCCTGAGTGAGTCACTATTGCTTAACTCTACATTGTTACATGACTCATGAGTTTTCAGAGGGAATTATCTCTCTTCAAAATGTTTTAATATGGTGGACAACATAGAAGTATGCATTGCATCAAAATATTATTCACCATGTGTGCGGAAACAGAAAAAAAATTGCTTAACATATGACCTATATATGCCTGGCCCATATGGCTTGTATATGCCTGGCAACCCTACCCAACATACAACAAAGACTAATTGAAGCAGAAAGAGGGGTTCTATTGAGACGTTGTGTAGGTTGATCCCTTCCTTTAAGGGGGCAAAATCCCAAACCTCCCATAACAGAAAACTTATGAAGTCAATTCAAACATTAGGAAATCAGATTTTAGAAACCAACTCAGAGCTATCCGATTGACTCACATATAAAAATACTCATGGGCTTAAAAAAATGGGACAATATAGTATTTCAGAAAATAAGAATAATTTTGCTTGGTCACTATATACGATGTAAACCATTTTGATTACCATGAAATCTTTCTGAGAAGCCCTAGTTCCACGTTACCACGATACCAGAAACTTATTTGTAACACAGGCACACTCTTGAAGAGCACAGTCTTTATTTTTTAACTCAGAAGAAATCACCTAAAAATATAATAGGAAGAAGTGAAATGCACTTGACAATTATAACTGGAATCCTAATATTCACTCTAATTTCAATTACATTTTAACAAATTAGGTACTACAAAAAGATATTGTGTGGATTAATTTTTTCTAGTTTAGCTGTCTGAAGGGTGCAGGTAGGGAATATGCTAATTTGGGTGTGTTTGCATATTTATACAAACAAAATGAATGCCAGCAGAGACTTACAGAGTTCCCAAAAGCAATCATGCCTGAAAAATTTCTATTTTGGCTGTAAAATTTGCATTGTCTATGCTTGGGCTTACTAATACTTCTCAGTCTCTTTTTCTCCCAAACAAATTTACTCTTTCTCTGCCCCATATTACTTGATTAAGAAATGCAAACATCGAGTGGCAATGAATAACTTTATATCTCACAAACAGAAATTTTTAAAAATCTGAGCAGAAAGTGAAGGGGAAATTGCAGAAGCAGATTACCTGCTGCTTAATTTCCGTGATGCTTGTGGTTTGATCTATTTAGTTCCAGGCCCAGGATTAATTTATCTGAAGAATTTTTGTCAAGTAACTTTTTAGCTAGCCATAAATTTTGGAGTGATTCTATTTCTTAAGACCATCCAAATAAGTAAATTGCATCAATACTTATTTTGGCCATTATGAATATTTCACATAATTGATCTCAGAATTTTGAGAACTTATTGATTGATTTTTATACATACTTTTACAATTTTAACACATTAGAAAAAATAGTCTTAAGCTGCTCAATTTTTGGATTTCATAAGTAAAGCTAAAAAGAAAATCATGCATATACAAATATAGCAATACTTGTTTCTTTCAAGGCTTTGGCTTTCAATCCAATGTATGTATTTTGGTTCCTGCACTTCTAATTGTTAATCTCAATAGCTAACAGAAAATTGTCATTAGCCTATATAGAGCAAGTGTTCTCAAACACAGCTGTGAAGACTTCAGTTTTACAGGGAGATACTACATTTTACCTAAAGTGTGAAAAGATTCTAAACATTATTTCCAAGCTTGTGAAGTAAACTTAAGCCTTTTCATGGTGAGTTTTATTTGTAAAAAACTAAATTCCATGTAATGATCTTAAATTAGAATTGCATGAAAAATAGTTCAAAATGCAATGATGAGTTTATCATTATTAATTAGTTGGAGAAACACTGTAAAACTGATTTCTGGGGATGGTGGCGTGAGCCAATAAAGTAACTAAAAATTATTGAATTGTCCACTTGAAATGAATGGATTTCATGAGATGTAAATATATCCCAATACACTTAAAATTTTTTTTTATTATACTTTAAGTTCTGGGGTACGTGTGCAGAATGTCTAGGTTTGTTACATAGGTATACACGTGCTATGGTGGTTTGCTGCACCCATGAACCCATCATCTACATTAGGTATTTCTCCTAATATCCCTCCCCAGCCCCCCATCCGTGACAGGCCCTGGTGTGTGATGTTCCTCTCCTTGTGTCCAAGTGTTCTCATTGTTCAACTCCCACTTATGAGTGAGAACATGCGATGTTTGGTTTTCTGTTCTTGCCAATACACTTATTTTTAAAAAAGAATAACGCGAAGTAAAAAGTAGTACATGTGGTTTACCAGAATTAAGGGGTAGTTAAACTAATTATATGGCTTTGAATGATTTTGAATATTTTTCTATTGTGTTCCATATTTTTTTTTTCTAATTTTCAGAGCCATTTGTTGAAAAAAAGATCTGCATGAAACTATTATACAAGCATTATAAAGTGTTGCTGGCCTGGTCTGTCAGATTTCTTCTGGAATTGAAAAACAATAAGCCAAGAATCATTATTATTCACATTGCACAGTCTGTGGTTTAGCTTTAGAAACACGCTTTTCAGGTTAAATTTCCTTCAAAATGCACCTAGCTAGGAACAAAAAAATAAAATAAAATAAAATAAAGGACAAATGCTAGAGGCAAAACAAACTTGAAGTTTACAAAGTCTGGTAGTCTATTCTCCAAATACAAGTGGGTTTTGTTACCCTTTGCATTCTAGAGTGGTTCACAGTTGGTTTTCATATATGCATCTATGAATCTATGTTGTACCTTGCTTTCCTGGATGGCTAAAGTGTGGTATTTTTACTCTTTGTTAACCTTAGGAATAACTGTTAAGTGGATTTTTGGCTTTAATGGGTTGGTTTAATCTCTAAAAGGAGATCCTGAAATAAGAGTTCAGTAAGACCAGACGTTGGTTCTAAACAATATATAAAGTTTGCAAATGGGTACATATGAAATGAATCGTCCATAACATTTGTGTTCAATATAAAGCATCTGATGCACAGGCAATTACACATAATATAATGTTTGTATTCTCTTCATTAAAAGAATGTAGAGACAGGTTGGGAAGCGCTTTAGGTAATTCACCACTAGGTTTTAGTAACATGATGGGACATGAAATCAGATAAGAAAAAACAATCAACATAAGCAGAATGAAAGTTTTGAATTAAAAAAGATCATATTCCTGTGACAAAACCCCTGGCAATTAAATTTATAATGAGGGAAGCAACTCCAAGAACTACAGGCACAGAAGGAAAATTGTGAGAAAAATTTTCCAACACATTCCATAAAAAGTCAGCAGGGTTTTATAGGAAACAATCAAGTGATTGTAGAAAGAAAACATGCAACCAAAGAATTTATTCAGTTAACGTCTATAATTTAACAAAATAACATATGTTCGAAGCCACTTTTCGAAGACAAATTAAAAGGCCCTTATGGACTACAAATTGCTAACTACCAATGTTCATTTAAGGAAATGGCAAATAACGCCGATGACAAACTATCCCAAGAGTGGCTGCTGTGAAAACTGGCATCTGAAGGCTTAGTGTCAACCTTTGACTTTGAAATCCTATCAACACACTTTAATCCAAATATAGGTGGAAGGCATGCAGTATAGGGGAGACTGTTTATATTTTTAAATATGAATATGAAAATCACAAAAATATGGACACAAATATTTGATGAAATTAAAACATAAATTATTTAAACCATACGAGTCATCAGAAACCCTACAACAGTTAGAAAATCATTTATTCACAGTTGATATAGAAAGAAAGAAAACTGAAGAATTTTTCTTTTTTTCTGATTGTAAAAGAAATCCGATTGTATGAATTTTACAATTCATACAAAATCTGATTGTATGAATTTTAAAGGTACAACTTGGAGGACAAATTTATATGTATATACAATATCTATAATATGTATACACATTACAAATATACACCTTTAGTTGTGTGTGTGTGTATATATATATACATATTTATATACACACATCCTACATAAAGCTCAATTACCAATCACTATATATTAGATACATGTATTCTTTTATTTAATTATAAAGTAATCTAAAAAATTCTGGAATTGTTTGAAAATTGCTTCAAAGACAATTTTGCATTTCATTCAATAAAGCAACAATTGTAATTAGTCTTATAGTGCCCCTTATTATGGTTCTAGGGTCTTTTTAAAATTAATAATGTACGGAATATCTCTTTATATGTTCCTTTTTGCTTACCTTTGCTTATCAGTTTAGTAAAAATTATTAAAGTAAATATCATAAAATGATTTCATTCAAGATTTTCTGTGCTTACTATACGCCAGGTGCCATGTAAGGTATGAAGGTTAAAGTAGTGGAAAAAGGCAGATGTATCGCCTGCCTTTACGGAGATCTGGAATATTCTCATCACTAGAGTTGGATTTCTTTACAAATTACCCTCTGATACTATGTTCCCTCAAATCCATATGGAACCTATCATCATCTCAGTTAACCACTGAAGGATTTGAACTGCTACAACTCCTCCAGGATACCTAATGGGCCTATTTTGTTTGTGTCTGAAAAATATCCCTTTGGAATTTACTATAAGGGCAACTTTCCAATTTCAAGGTGTCAGCTACTTAATCTATATGACTGAGGGCTTCTTTTGTTATCAGAGTCACTTCTGTTCATGTACTTTAGGCTGAGAGTCTTGGGGATAAAAACAAATACTCTTCAATGACTTCGCATCTTTGGAACAGCTCTCAGTCAATGACTGATGAAGAGTTCATGTATAAATACCCCAGCTTCCTCTTATCTAGTGCGGGATAACTCAGAAGCAAGTATTCCACACAGGCTCCCACTCTTCAGCAACAGGATTAAGCTCCAGTTTCCCACAGAGCAAACTGATGAATACTCATTCTTCAGTGGTTGCCTTCCTTTCCTTGTTTCATTTTTCTGCTCCCCTGCCTGTGTTTCCAGGGATTATTCCCAAATAAACAACCGATATTCAAATTCTCATCTCAATGCTTACTTCTGGGAGAATTCAGACTAAGAGACCTTGCATCATTGTAAACACTTAGGGATACTGGTGACAGTCGAGACCATATAAAGCTTTATTTGGGTTTTCAAGACACTTTAACAGTTTAGGCTTATTCTAGTTAATGGCTCATTGTGTGTCATTGGGTAGTTTTGGCTTCGAGTGGGACAAAGTTTAGGGAAACCAAAAAAACACACAAACACACAAGCATATGTATACACAGAGTGAACACACACACATACATAAATATATTTCTACCCCAGCAACATCGATGCCTCAAACTTATTCTTGAATTGTGAATTTGAGTTGTAAGCTATGATACAGAAAATATTAAAAATTATTTGATTAACAGGACCTACAGTTGCTATGGTGGAATAGAGGATAGTTTGTGGTGTTAGATAGAAGTTTAGTTAGTAGCATCACTTCAGTTCAATGAAGTCTCTATTTATCTAACTACTCTCAGTTGGGTGGCTATTCTGAACCAAAAATCTAGTTTTTATTCTGCTCCGTGTTCAGAATGTGGCATTCTCAGGTTAGAAAATAAGAGCTACTTCATTACTTGGTCATTCCTGGAAATTCCCAAGAAATAACTAAGATGTATCATGACAGCTGGCCCTCAAACAAGAAGCAGACATCCTAATGCAGACCAGACCAATGGGAATTTTCTAAAAAGGGAAATACAGAGAACAGAGACCCTCTGATCTGTTGAACCTCAAGTTCTTGTTCTTTGATGAAATTGCTGTAATATCGCATACCCTGCTGTTCACTTTTGGTTGTTAATGCCCAGTGTATAACCATATAAAAAAGCAATTTCATGGGTGGAAGAGGAAAAAAAATCAGCTCATTTACGTCTCTTCCTTCCCTGTTCCAATGCTGGAGGACTGTGGAGAGACTGTGGAAAATAAAGAGTTTATACTTAGCCATGCACACATTTGCGCTGTATTTGTCGACGTCCACTGTTTTATTGACTAATATTGACTTTTACTATTGTGTGCTAGCTTTCTGTAGGCACTCATGACGTTTTCAGATGATTCTGCAGAGGTCTACATGGCAAGGACCCATTTAATTCCTCTTAAAAACGCTTCAAGATGTGTCTGGCCCCAACTGTTCGCAGTTCTCTTTTGTATGTGGTATATTTGGTGTATTTTTGCCTGATTTTTTTTTTTTTTTAATTCTAGTTGCCAATTCCCAAGCTACAAGAAAATATCTTGCTGAACATTTTATATATGACTATATTTCTGAGTACGTGTGTATGTGTGTTGAGTATATAATTGTACATATTTGAGCTTTTAGTTCAGGAACTCATTTTTAACAAATCCTTTTGTTGTCTTAATAAAAGCTGATATTTATTATATATAGTATTGAATGATGCCTATCTCATAGTAATCAGACCAAATGTACTCTATTTGACTCTTAGAGTTAAATTCTAGTACTTAGAATGAATAAAACCATGTAATGACATTGCCCTTATCCTCTACATCTCAAAGCCTTATAAAATGCAATTTAGTTCTATGTTAATATAATACGTTGAACAAACCCACAAATAGAAGGCTGATCTAGGATTAAAAGTGAGGTTAAATATATCTCTGAATAAATCTTTCCTGTCAATTCTCATGGTGAGTGAGAATTGGAGTCTAGTAGGAGTCAGAGACAGAGGCAGATAAGCGAGTTCCACTGGGAGAGGCTCATTCACGGCAGGATGATGATATCCTGGTTTTCCACTGACTAGCAGACTTCACCAAAAGAGACACCTGTCACATAGGAATGAGACCAGTGGGCTTACACAGAAATCTTTTCTGTTTCTGACTCTCTGAGTTCCCATTTGCTGCTAAAAGAATGTTCTGAAATAACATTGCCATTTCACAATTATTACACCCAGAGTTTTGTTTTGTAAGGTAAGACGGATGTTGGAAAACGATGCAGAAATATATGCAAACTCACCTATATAAAGCCTACATTAAAAAAAAAAATTGTTCTACACATTTAAAAGGTTGTTATCTTGCCTAAGGATTCACTTCAAAAAGTGGCTGGAAGAAATTTTACATTAGCAATATAATTTCTTTAAAAGTAAAGATTAAATGGGATGACAAAAAAATAACAAGAAAAAAATTATCTTACAGGTTAAGATTTACATAATTATTTACTTTTGTAAGTCTTTGCCCCTGCAAAGACTTGAAATTAATTTTAAAATGTTAATTTCAGCAATAAATACAATACTTTATGGCGTGAAACCTATTTTGTGCCGGAGACTTTTAATCAAATTAGTAAGTAAAAACAATAAGAATGGAAACCACTTTTATGGAGTGAAAAGACTAGAAAAGAAAACTGATAAAATATTTGGAAAGATCACATATTTTCTTAATCAAGATACATGTATTTGATCAAATTACTTTTTCCATGCAGCAGTTCTATGTAGACATATCCTTGGTTCTTTTGTGGTTTTAGCTGATTTCTGAATACTTTCATTTAAAATATATTACCAGTGCAAGGTAAGATAACATACCTTCCTTTGAGAGTCAGATGTTAAGTTATTCTATTTGTTTTATTTATGTTTTAAGGTAACTGTCTCATTCATCAAGAATAATGTTAACCACAGTCTGTAGGAGACAGAGACTAAGCTGCTCAAATGAATGACTATAAAGTGAATAACTTGTGCCAAAGGATGATTCATTTGATTTAAAACACATTTGTAGAACAAATTTTGGAACCGTGCTCACTTGTTAATTTTCTCTTTTGTGATTTCCTTTCTCTTTCATAGGTTGGCAATCAAAACCAACATCTAGACAGTGCCAAGTTTGATGAAGTGGTTAAGAGCATTCCTAGAAGTGGCACATATGCCAATTGCAAATTGCAAAGTTTTTTTTTCAATTAGAAGGAATAAAAAATCTGTGCTATATATGAATAAAAGCTGCTGTGTTTTTAAAAATATCTTGGAATATAAAGGCTTGAACCTAAGTATGAGAGTGAGGGGGGCTGCTGGAAGTAACCAATAGTCTCCATCACACTATAAAGTATTTAAGCCCTAAATTTGTATATGAAGCCTGTACAATTCTAGGTCACGACTAGCAAAGCTATGAGTTGTCCTAGGAACTCCTGTCTTGACATACCCTGCCTTTTTGTCAGCACATCCCACTGAGGCTGACTGGTTCCAAAACGTCAGATGGATCAATCTATAGATTCCAAGATGAGCAAATGTCAATGCCAATTTTATCTGAATGTTTCAGACCAGATTGATGATCAATTATGAAGAAATTTGTAGTGACATTTTTTTTCTTTCCTCTCTCTCTCTGCTATAATTGTTTTAATTTTCGTTTTGTTTTGTTTTAGAATTGAAGAAAGCTTTTAGATAACTCCCTAGGCTGGAAGTGAATCATAGAGAATTGCCCTACAGAAACAACTGGTTTGATACTAAAGTCCACCCCAGACATATTCTAGTAACTCTTCAAATGTTGAGTCATTCAGAAACTGTTTCTCTTCAATGCAGGTAAGCAGGGTTGACTAGGATATGAAAAATTTCCATATAATAAATTATCCAGTCATAAAACTTTGCTACTTGTCAATCTCAGTCATATATATGTGTGTGTGTGTGTGTGTGTGTGTGTGTGTGTGTGTGTGTGTGTGTATGTGTATCACTGTGCCTTGTCTAATAATCTAAGTAGAGGAAGACAAATTAGAAAAACTCTTCCCATTAACAGACTTCCCTTAAACAATCTAAATGTTCCACACGGTATAGTTGTGGATTACTGAACTGGAGGAGGGCCCTGGCTGACAGTCAGTACTTTGAGAGAGAAACTCTACAAATCTCCTTATAAGGAATACAAATATACCAGCCCATGCATCAGTCTATCTTATCTCATCTCATCTTATCTTCTATCATCTCTTTCTCAGTTTGCGTGGTAGAAATGGACCCAGAATGAAAAGATTCCAGCGTAATAGATACCAAAAAGACAAAGATAGTTAAGGGCATGTTCATTAAATGAGTAAAGAGAGTAATCCTCCAGGGAAATTTAAAGACATGAGAACAGATAAAAGATGTTTTTGCTTAAATGTGCTAAAGTAGAATTTTATGGTGACTGTAGTCATTGGTACAAATTATAATGTCTCAAAATCATCAGCCGAAAAGGAGTTTAAATACAAATAATCACTGGAATGAAAATAAACAAGCAAATATATGAATAACTAATATGAAGAGTTTTTAAAACACAAATCTATAATGACTATCCAAAGTTGATTTCCCAAAGAACCTAGCTTGAGATATTTATTTTCATACCATTTAAGAGCAGATGTAATAAAATTTCCATATTCACTTTAAAAATTCCTTGGTAGTTCTTTTATTTTCTTACTTTATATCCATTACCAAATTGTAGATGTTTTGTCTAGGTGCACAAAAAAGATGAAAAACTGCAGTTGCAGTACCAGTTTGAGAGGCTACTGTACTGTTTTATTTCACGGCTTAGCAACTTCTTAATACTTTACCCAATTCGCTTCATAACTTGATTCAGGTAATTTGACTTTTTAGTTTCTCCTATACTTTCTTCTCAATGTTGAGAGAAAGAGATTTCCTTATTCATTTCTACTTTGTTGTTGTTTCCATTCCTTCTTAAAATTCCTTGAGTTATCAAAAAACCCAGCCTCGCTTGTCATTAAGTTGCTAATTCATATTCATCTTCCCTTCCATGACATGCTTCAATAGCACAGAAAATGATGACTAAGAATGTGGGCCTGGCTGTCAGATTACCTGAGTTCAAATCGTGACTCAGCAACACCAGGCTGAACTAGGCATCTTACTTCACATCCTTGCGTTGGTTTTCCACATTGAAAAACTGGAAAATTAATGGTTGTTAACTATGAAGGTTAATTTTATGTGTCAATTTGACTGGGCTAAGGGATGCTCAGATTGCTGGTGAAGTGTTTTTTTCTAGGTGCGTCTATGGGGGTGTTTCTAGAAGATACGGAAGTTTTAATAGAGGGACCAAGTAAAGAAGATCTACCCTCACTAAGGTGGGTGGGCATCATCCAACCCACTGAAGGCCTGAATAGAACAAGGCAGAGGGCAGTGAATTTGCTCTCTCTTCATGAGCTGGGATATCTATCTTTTCCTGCCCTCAGATATTGAAGCTCCTGTTTCTTGGGTCTGCTAATTCTAAGAATTACAACATCAGACCCCCCAGTTTTCAGGCCTTGGACTTCAAATGGAAGTTAAACTATCGACTCCCCTGGTTCATCAGCCTTTGGCCTCAGAGGGAATTGTATCAGTCTTTTCTAGTTCGCTAGCTGCCAGGCAGCAGACTGTGGAACTTCCTGGCCTCCATAATTATGTGAACAAATCCCCATAATAAATCTCCTCTTACATATCTCTATATAACCCACTGGTTCTGTTTTTCTGGAGTGCCCTAACTAATATACTACCTTATAGTTCTGCTTTGTCTTTTTTTAATTAATGAAGATTGCTTTAAATGATGTACTCTAACACTTATGATCTAAATTATGTCCCCAAATTTCACTCAGTTTTCTCTTAAAATAATAATTTTTTAAAAGTCCATACCTTCACAACTACCAACAGCACATGCTTTAGTATTCTGATCTAATTGTATGAAACCACTAGGACTGCGATCTCCCACTCAGCTCTTCTTCTTCTTACGGCTCTCTCACTTAAAATGTATATAAAAATGCCTATTGGATAAGGCCCAAGTTAGTCACCATGAAGGAGACAAATGTGGACCATGCCTTGGTCATGCCCTCAAGGAACGTAGAGTGCAGTATGAAAGATTAAATGCATGTGAAATAGCATTCTAATACAAATTAGAATAGAGGAATACAGATAACCGATTCTATAACCCTATGGGAGTTCTGATAAAAGGACAACTATTTCCAGCTGAGAAGAATTAGAGAAAAATTAACGAAGTGCTGGCACTTAGTCTGAGTCTTGCAGAATTAAAAATTTTAAACACATGCATATAGATTAAGTGTATTTTAGGTGAAGGTTGCTAAATTTTCAAAATGTCCTGGAGAATAGGAAAGAGTTAAATGTATCTTTGTAACAAGGAGTAAAGGAAATTATGACTGGAGATTTGTGTGATGCCACATAAGAGGAACCTTAGTTTCGAGGCTAAGAAGTCTTTTTTTTTTTATCTCCTGTGTAATGAAAGCCATTATTTGAAGCAGCTAAGTTATGTGATTGAAACTGCCAATGTGATTAATCTGGCAATGATTTTATCAAGAGTTCAGCAAGCATGGAGAAAGCTAGGTCCCTGCCTTTGAGGAGTCACCTCATCTGTAAGAGCAGCAACAGAGCTAGAAACTGATTCCTATGGGGTACACGGGAGGCCAGCTTATTCTAGTGAAGAAATGGAAAACATTCTGCAGGAAGTGACTCATGAACTGACTTTTGAGAGATGAGAAATGAACAGGTGAAGAAGGCAAATAGTCGAAATTTCTATATGTGTATATAAATAGATTTTAAAAGGCATGAAACTGTAGTGGGTTTATGCAAGTTTACAAGAAAATGTATTCATGGAGCGTAAAATGGAAATGTATTAATCGGCAGGTAGTCTTAGAACAGGTCATGGAGGGCTTTGTAAGTCACAGTAAAGCACTTGGATTAAGGAACTTTGTAAAACACATGAGGTGGAAACGCAACTGAAGACTAGTGGCTATTGTAATAATCAAAATGACGGATGATGAGAACCTGAAGTTAGTAATATCAAGTGAAGTTAGAAAGGATGTTATAGAAACAGAAGAGAGTTTGTGCTGGTGGATCTATGGGACATGCTAACTGGCTACATCTTCATTCAATAGACTTTTTTTTTAATACCCAGCACATTTTAATCACTGAGGAAATACATCAACAATACACTAATGAACAAAGTGAACAACAATTCCCCACCCTCATTAGGCTTATATTCCTGGAGGAGGACTAAGTGAGAGGGCAAAAATAGAGTAAGATTTCATAAATGACTTTGTAGGTGACTGTTTCCCAGTTAAAGTCTGGGCTTTGATTCCAAAGTTGACTCCATCTGTACTCAGCAGGTATCTGTTGCTGTTCCCAAGATCTTTTATTTGATGCTATTTTAAAATTAAATTCCATGCTCTGTTGTCTACCCCTTTTCTCTTCAACTCTCATGGCTCTCAAACATACAACTTATATTTAAGATATTTCCCAAGAATCAGATCTTAGTGGTCAATTGCTTACTTAGTACAACCACCTGCACAAAATATGTTTTTTGCCTTAATTTGATCAATTCTAAAATGCTGTATATTATCAGGCATTCATGTTTTTGATCTTGAGCAATGGCATTATCATCCTTTATTCCACACATGTTTAAATTATTCTCAGGTTTGAGTGAGCTACAACTCCCCTTGCTCCTTCATTCAATTTTGGTCAATTTATCCTCTATTCCCCTCTGCCTGTTGGTATTGTTGATGCTGAGTTGGTTCTGGAACAAAAAGGAACTCAGCATGTGTAAACATTCCCTTAAACTGATGAAAGTAATTTATTGGTGCCTTTTTTTGCCCGAATGCATGACACAGAACTGGTCATGGTTTTAATGATTCTGGTTTTAATCTCTGAAAGGTCATCTCCTTCCTTTCCCTAGGTTTATTTCTGACCTTTATAATCTCTCATTTGAGTTATCATTCATGTGTCAACTAGTTTATTTTAATTGCATCTTCATTTATTTTTCTAAGTCATAGGCCTGATTGTGTCACTTTTCTACACAAAAATCAACAAGCATTTCTGCTAAACCCATCCCAAACCATCTATATCATACACAAGCACCACTATATATAAAATGAAGAAAAAATGCCCATGCATTTCTGTCCAGGTGAAGAAATTGCATGGCAGGCTCTGCATGCAAATGGGCTTTCTGTTTCAAGGGAAAGTGGAGGCAGAGACCCTATTCAAGGACATCAGGACAGTCATACTGCTTTGTCCTCTATTCCTCTCTACTTGTCGGTATTGTTGATGCTGAGTAGGTTCAGGAACCAAAAGGAAGTCAATGTGTGTGAATACTCCCTTAAACTGATGAACACAATTTCTTGGTGTTATTTTTTTCTAGAATGCATGACACAGAACTGAGTACTAACAAGCAATGGTGCAGCAACATTAGTCTATGTTTCCAAGTCTAGCAGGGCCCTTGCTGCACAGACAGTCAAGTGTTGCCCTGTGGAAAAACAAACCAAAGTGAAAAGCTATGTTGTATCTGCTCTTATGCCTGTAGTTCCTATATTTGCATTATGTTTTGTATCCATGACTAAATATGTTTGGAAATGGAAGTGTGTGTCCACTCCAATGCACTAATAAAATCCGCTCAAAAGATTGTAGACTTTAAGCCACATCACCATTCCATCCAACATTGCCCTTCTAGTCTTCCCCTCTTCCCTGCTCAGCTGAAAGGCTATATCTGAGGAGACAATTATCTTCCCAATCTCTTCATTCCCTTTCCCAGTCTTCAGCATTCTGGCTCCTGTTACATCCTTATTTACCTTTTATTGTCCACCTCAAACCCCATCCCTTCAAGAACACCTTTCTCTATTCTCAGACGGAGAATAATCATTCTTTTTCTTTATTATGATGTGTTTTCTTTACACAAACTATATTTAGTTGAATAAATGTTAAGGTAATTATACATTCATTGAGGGTAGAAAGTAGGTATTAATTATCATTATCTCCCCCATAACATACAGCACAGTGTTGGTCACATAACGGTATGCAACAAATATTGTTGGAATGAAGTTGAATAATTAAATTTCATTGTTAGGAAGTAAAGTCACTTTATAAAACAAATGTTAAGGAAATCTTTTAAAAGTAGCAAAGAGTGATGAAAATGTAGAAGAAAAGATAACTCAGTATTAGTTAATGAACAGTTTTAAGTACAATCTCTACATTACACTGATTGACTATCTCAGCATTACTCTTCAACAGGTTTAACACAATTCTTCAGAATTAAATAGATTTAGAGGATATTGATAAGATAATGACAGTATTTTAAATTTACATAAAGTCTAGAAAAACAAGTATTGCCTTTTTGAGGCCAAGATAATATTAGTATAAATAAGTCTGTTTTTTTTTTAACAAGGGTTTACGGAACTTCTCTTTCTGCAAGTTCAATTTGCATGGCCTCAGGCCAGGCAGTTCATGGAAGCACAAGCTGTAATGTGAAGGAGCTATAGATTTTCTGCTTGTCTGCAGCCTTGCAACTGGGAAAGTTTTTCTTCCTAACAACTTCCCAAGTGCTTGTTGACCAGATTCATCTGTAGAGTGATTTAAATGTGCATGTGCTACTAGGGATCCCTGTCAGGCCTCTGAGCCCAAGCCAAGCCATCGCATCCCCTGTGACTTGCACGTATATGCCCAGATGGCCTGAAGTAATTGAAGAATCACAAAAGAAGTGCAAATGCCCTGCCCCGCCTTAACTGATGACATTCCACCACAAAAGAAGTGAAAATGGCTGGTCCTTGCCTTAAGCGATGACATTATCTTGTGAAATTGCTTTTCCTGGCTCATCTTGGCTCAAAAAGCTCCCCCACTGAGCACCTTGTAACCAGAAAACAACCCCCCTTTGACTGTAATTTTCCTTTACCTACCCAAATCCTATAAAACGGCCCCACCCTTATCTCCCTTTGCTGACTCTCTTTTCAGACTCAGCCCGCCTGCACCCAGGGGAAATAAACAGCCATGTTGGTCACACAAAGCCTGTTTGGTGGTCTCTTCACACTGACGCGCATGACAATCCCTATGCTTATTTTCACAGACTCTGCATCTGTAGGACTGGCTTGGAGTAGGTAAATACTGGTGTTCTGAAAGGCCTCTGAGTGATTTTTTTAAGCAATTCTGGTTGAAAAAATCACTGAGCTTAGAGATTTCATCAATAGCAGTACCCAAAGATGATTAATAAGCCCTCAAGTGGTACTAATAGCAGTCACAGCACTGTCCTGAAAATAAGGATGCCTCTCAAAAGTCGGTAAAGGGAAACAGTGTAGTGAAAACTGTCTTATCAGGCCTGACACTATTCCTGAAATTCCATGCACAGAGGGCACATAAGAAGGTGATCTCCAAAAGGATAATGTTGACATGAAAATATTTACCAATTAAAACAACCTATAGTGTGCCTTTTCCACAAGCCAGTTTGTCAGTTTACATTGCTATTGATAAGTGGTCATCCAAGTGAGATTTTGAAACAATATATTTGAAATAGGATTAGGCGAGGGGACACTTTCTGATGCACTGGGCATTGTCTTCCAAGAAAAACCTAAAAAAAAAGGCTCTCAAGGAAGAATGAAGATCCATTAAAAGAGAATTCCAATATGGTCAGTGGGTGAAATTCAAAGATTCATATTTTCTTCGTATCAATTTATCTTGACATTTCTTTAAAAAATATAGTCTAGAAATTAACTCAAAAGAGAAACAGCAATCATGTGCATGCACACACATACCACTGACTATGATGGTTAAATTTATATGTCAGCTTAGCTATGCCATGATACTCAGATATTTGGTCAAACGCCAGTCTGGACTCACTGTGAAGGTGTTTTTCAGGTGATATTAACATTTAAATCAGTACACTTTTGAGTAAAGCAGCTTGTACTCCATAATATGTATGGGCCTCATTCAGTCAGTTGAAGGCCTTAGGAGAAAAAACAGAGAACCCTTAAGACCAAGGGAATTCTAGCTTCCGACCACTTTCAGACTCAAGCTGCAATATCAACCGTTCCCTAGGTTTCCAGCCTATCAGCTTACCCTGCAGATTTTGGATTTGACAGCCTCCACAATCACATGAGCCTAGTCCTTAAACACACACACACACACACACTCTCTCTCTCTCTGTCTCTCTCTCTCCCTTTCTTTCCCCCACCCCCTCTCTATTTTTCTCTCAATAGATAGATACACACAGTCTATTGGTTCTGCTTCTCTGGAGAAACTTCATTAATATATGGACTAATATAATTGAAAAATTACTTTGCAAATCTATTCATGAAACCAAAACCTATGTTTAAAAAGAGAGTAGATAGCTAGCTAGCTTTATATAGGATGAAATGATAAGAGTTATTTTCTTTGGTGCCACAGTCAATCATCTTACAAATCTTATCACAGTTTGGGTTTGCATAAATCTTTAGTAAAACTCTAGGAGGAAAGAGGAGATTGAAACATACACCAGACTACAATCTCAGTTTGAGTTAGTAAATATAACCTGGGTCAATGAGAATATTTTCTTTTAACTGGGAAGAAGGAAAACTTCATTTATTGGAGATATCTTTGGTTCTCATTGTGCTATGAATTTTTTTGTGCAGGACAAGAACTGATGACTAGAGCCTTTCCTGCCACTCCTCGCATGTTGTATACATCCTGCCATCTGACAATCTGGTGCTTTTCACAAACAGCCAATCACGCATGTTAAACACCTTCTCCCTTGCCCCATCTCCCAACATCCCCACAGTACACTCCTTATACAATGCTCAAGGACTGTCTTTCCATATTACTTTCTGCATTGCTCACTACAGGAGTCATACGAAGCTTTCTTGTTGTAACCTTTGTGACTAAAAAAAGTGTAGGCCGTGTGCAGGTGACTGTATTTAAGATGAAGGGCTCTCCAAAGAAATATAGAAAGTAAAAGCAGCTGCCTAGCACCAACTGCAATAGAAAGACAGCTGCTTTCTTTACATGGAGGTGGAATAAAGCTCACTTCTAGGCAGCAGTTGTTACTGCAGCAGTCACTATCTAGGCTAATCTCCCACCATTTCAACAATTATTTGAAGGACAAAAGGAAAATGACTGAGTTCCTGCCTGAAACACAAGTAATGACTTTCCTTCTTTTCCTGGTTCATTCCTCAAGATAGGAGATATGTTCATCCCAAAAAGAAACGGACATCTTCTTGATGAATAGCAGCTTGAAGAAGATGAGATGGACCATCACACTTATTTAAAAAGAAACAATTGTGGTCATTATTTCAGAAGTGAGGTCATCTCACATAACCTTTCTTAAGGTGTCATACTATTCTATTTTAGAAGCATGAGTCTTCAGTACCTTCAAATTATAATCAGGACTTTGAGGGGGTTGTCACCCTTTCATATTTTCACTTAAAATACCTTTTAGACATAGTGTGCATTTTGCAAACAAAATACACATAAAAATATTGCTTTTCCCACAGCACCAGTGTAGCAATTCTATGTTAGACTTAGACACCTCTTATTAGGGAGAAGTAACAAAGAGGGAATTACTAAACCATGATCAAAACCCAGCTCTCATGTGGTGCCCACACTGTTGGTTTTGTGAAACTGAAGTTATTATCACCTCTCCAGGCTAAGGGGATAGCAGAGAATGGACATAGAGGAGAGTGAGGCAGGTCTGTTGAGGTGAGTGCTCAGAAAATGCTCGTCTTAGTCCCAGGAAACTTTAAAGGCTAAATTTCATTAAGTAAAAACAACCTTTCAGTATTCCCTAGACTAAACTGTGAAACATTTGTGAAAAGCATAAAATCCTTATTTATGGTAGGAATGTTTGAAATTCAAAAGATAAATGCCATTCAGAATGCAAGTATGTTCTAGGTATCTAACATGTAATGGGACACAGCTGTACTAACAGTCACTGAACCAGAGGCCTCTCTATATCATGTCATTAGTTGGCTTGTTATAAGCTGATTTTCTAGCCCTTTTTATAAGGGCCACTGGGGTAAAAAATAAATATATCATGTGCTGAACATCTGTGGGTCTGTCACAAAGCACCACTCATATCAACTTTCAAGCTATATCTTAGGCTACACATGACACCCTTTAAAAATGGATCTTAACAAAAAGTATAGATCAGCAATTCATAGGTCTTTCTTTCCAAAGAAAGCCAAAGGCCTTGTCTGTGCCTTGGGCAACACTAATGGCATCTTCTTTCCCATCGTTTTACTGTAGTCTTTTGAGTTGAAAAACCATATGTGCACCCTAGGTAAGATTCTGAAAATGAATATTTTATATGCAAGATATTAACAGAAGAAAGACTTGCCAAGTGCCCAAACCATTGATTCAGTAAGTTGCCATAATTGTGAGTTAGCATTTAAGGGCACATGGTCACTAGCAATTCCTGCCTGAGCCACTTTTTAAATAAACCTATCTGTTCATAGGAGAAGTGATTGGTTACAATTTTTTTCATTGGTCAAATAAAAAGTAATGCCAGTCACCTTTGAAATAATACATGAGAAATGAATTAAATATTTGAAATTACACAGGAAATTTGATTAGCTATAAAATAATTTTAAAACTGCAAATATTGTTAATTTACTCAATAAAATAAATAATAAGAATAAACATGAGTATAGTTATAAGATGCTTGTTTTTGATGTTCCCCTCTCTGTGTCCATGTGTTCTCAAGGCAAGGGTGAAAAAAGAAACGCAGTTGAGAGCATTTTCAATAATCTGGGCAAGATGATGTTACCAGGGCGGTCACACTGGATCTGTAAGAAGTAGTGAGATTCTTGTGATATTTTGAAGGCATGTTTTATAGACTATGCTGATGTAGATATACAGTTTGAGAGAAAGAGAAGAGCCAACTGACTCCAACAGCTTTGACTGGAATAACTAAAAGCATAGAGTTGCAATTACCTGAAATGGCATGGCCTGCGGGTTAGTGATCCTTATAAGCAATTGCCAGTGAGGTAGTATTGATAGGAATCAGTCTATTACTCCACATTCACCCATGGTGGTTGGTGAAATAATTTTCAGTGTTATGTGGACAAGCATTTTTTATCCAATTAGCCGTAAATTTTTGGCAAGTAATATTGGTTTTCTATTTATAGGAGAAAACTGTTTTCACATTTCAGAGCAAAACAAAACAAAACAAAAAAAGAGAGGCTTGATTTAGCACATTATGTTACAGGAGTCCTAGTGGCATATGGATGAAGCAAAATTCCTAAAAGCAGTAAGTTGTTTACTGAAATTTAGAAATTGTTGGTGCACTGGAAAGATCTAGGCTCAAACTGTCCTTAGCAACTTGAGTTAGATAAGTAGGACTAGCAAACACTTGAAAAGTTTCTTCTAAAAATAAGGGTAATAATGTCTCTATTACAGGGTTGATTTAAGGCTTAAATGATACCTTGAAAATGCCCAGTACAGTACAGTACGGTGTTGGTTGTTAGTTTAAATAATGAATATTCTGATTTTGAATGAGAGCAACAATTCCCTTAGGCTACTGCAACAATCCAAAGAGATGCATGCACACACACATATATATATACACACACACACACACACACTCAAAATATATATATAATGCTTGCCAGTTCATCTAAAGAAGAAATGGCTACTGACAATAGAGGAATATATATTATCTGAAAATGTATCACAATTTAAAAAACATCATACAGTGTTAAAAATTACAGTAGTGTGTAAATACCAGTATTACATGTGAAATGTACATAAATTATAAAATCTCCATGAGTACTACCCAAGAAGACAGCTAAATTCTTACTTCTCAACAAAGTGTGCATGTAGATTAACATAGATAAAATAGTGGATTTTTCCTTTATATCTTTTTTGAAACTCACTTTAATCACTTTTACTTTTCATACAGAGAAAGCAATATCTTTTAACTTTCACAAATAGGCAATATCTGTAAATGTGTATGTCTTAACAAATATTAGCAAACTAGTAAAAACTGACTTACTATTATGTTATCAGTGCCAAATTATGGCCATGTATCTTCAAAACAGTTATAATTCATAATTACAATGATTATTCTGATCATTTCTAAACTTCTGACATTTTCTTTATCTGAAATGAGGAGCTACTTTCATACTAATTCATGTTGATTATATTTTAAAGCATTCTAGTTTCATATACTTTATGTGGTAACTGTCTACTTAACTAGAGTATTTAATTCCAAACTAATAACAATAAGCTTAAACAAATAGGTAAGTAAATGAACAGATAGACGAATAAGTCAGACTAACATGGAGAGTTTTACTGCAAAACTTTAAACATTTGTTCTTGTCCCATTATTACAAGTTCACATATTCTATGTGTTTTTATAAGCCAGATACATGCAACTGAGAGATCATTAAAATGTGCATTCAATTATCATCGAATTTGTACATAACTTAAAGCATTTCATTTACTTTCCTTCTCTCTAGTGAAAAACTTTGGGACAGTTTGTGAGTTTTCTAGCATCATGTGTAATAGGTAGGTTTTTCTTTTCTTCCTTTGCTTTAGTAATGAAAAAAAGAAGATAAAGCTATTCCACATAATTTCATATAATCTGTGAATTCCAGACCAATCTGTTTCATTGGGGGCTTCATTGAGCTGTTGATGCTTTTTGAATTCTCTTGGCAGCTGGCTTTGCCTGTCTTTTCCTGGCCAAACCAATCAATTTCATGCTGTGTTGATGAAACCTTTTAAGATGTCCTAAACTGAGAGCTCCTTAAAAGTAGTGACCACATCTTAATCATCATTTTATCCCAGTAGATCCAGTATAGTAACTGGCTCATACTAAGGGCTTAGTCAATTCTCAGGGAACAGAAAAAGCCAATTAATTGAGTGTGTTATTTATTGCCAAAGAAAACCTGGAGTTATCAATGGTTTTTTTTTTTTCTTTTTTAGAACGCATTTACTGCTAAATGTTCCAAATGTTTATCAAAGATATTAACTACCAAGTATTGATCACTTAATAAGCAGCCAGCACCACACAAGGTACTTACATATGCTTTTTTTCTTGAGTTCACAATATCTCAATGTAGCTATAATCGTTACTTAACAGATGAGATGGTTAAGAAAAAGACTGTCCTGTTCAAGTATTTTAGTAAAAAAGTCTTCCTTGTTTCATATCTGTTAGACTTCATATACTTTCTAGAATTTTATTCTTTCTAGCTCTTTATATTCTTAATTTATACATGTACATGTATACACACGCACATGAATATAAAAATACAAACACATACACATATGAATAGTTGTAAAACCTAGTTCTTTATCTAGCAGTTTTATATTAGCATTTTAATAGGGACATCTAACTTACGTCTGCAATAATAAGAATTTGTAAAAGCAGCTTAGAATGGAAACATACCTCAGAGAAGACGGATGGGATTTTTTTTCAAACATTTCAGATATAAAAATGTCAAATTAAACTAAAGTTTTTCACTATATCAGTTCAAATCAAGAGAAAAGTATGCTATGTTCTTAGTCTAGTTGTTTTATTTTAACTGGGATTTAATGCAACAGTAGGCAATGTATCCCAGATATCAACTTTGAAAAACCTTTTGAAATCATTTCAACAGAAGAGAAATAAAACAAGCTTTACTAAGTGACATAGAAATAGAGAATGTTATTTTTTGATATGTTGAAAATCTGCGTAAATATCCATAACAGGTACTTCATTTTAGAGGATATATACCCAATTGCCCTCGTTCGATGGACAAAGACAAACTTTGCCCACAAAATACATTCAAATAGCATGATAAAGTAAACAAATAAAAGTAAAGATGCAACGATTTTCTTTCTTTAAAATATTTGTGGTATGCACAATTAATTTTGGGGTCATCTGACATTCTCATCTTGGAATTACAGTAAATCTATTAAAATAAACTTGTAGAAAAAGCCAACAACTAACCTTCTAGTGATTAAAAATTAAAAAGTGAGCATTTCCTAAGTGGTTGTAAAATCTTTTTCTCCTGTCACAACCTGGGCCTTGGTAAAGTGTATTATTCTAACTCTCTATCCAGAATGATTATTAGAACATTTGTTGTCACCTGGTTTATTCCCATATCACCGTCTATTTTCTTTAATCTTTGCCAATATCCTTTGCTTGATTGTCGGTTTTTTTTTTTTTTTTTTTTTTTTTTTTGACGGTTTCTCGCTCTTTCACCAGGCTGGAGTGCAGTGGTGCAGTCTCGGCCCACTGTAACCTCCACCTCCCGGGTTCAAGTTATTCTCCTGCCTCAGTCTTTCGAGTAGCTGGGATTACAGATGCACAATCAGCGACCACACCCAGCTAATTTTTGTATTTTCAGTAGTGACAGGGTTTCACCATGTTTACCATGATGGTTTCGATCTCCTGACCACCTGATCCGCCCGCCTCGGCCTCTCAAAGTGTTGATTGTACTTTTATTAGTCTTAACAATTTCTTATTTTATGTGTGCCTTTGGTTCTTGTTTTAGCCCAACTGAGACATATAGGCCAACATGTATAACTTTCAATCAGTCATTTCCATTACATCCTATGGAGGGCACCTCAGTGATGGCACAAAATCAATGGATATACCTACATTGTATATACACATGTGTGTATGTGCAACGAACAATGCGGGAATGACTTATTATATTGAGGGTTGTCATACATTACAGATATGAATTACAATTTTGAAAAAAACTTGGACTCTAAGCCAATCACACCAAAAGAATGTATCAGAATTTTGATCTTACATATCTTAATATTTATTCATATTTTTAATTAAAGAAAAGAGTTTCTATTTTCCCAAGACACAGGAAAATCTGCATGATTATTTTGGAGACAGGGCACAACTTATTCAAGCACTTTCCCAGTCACAAATGTTCTCTCATTTTATGTAATTCTCACAACAATCTATGTGTAGGACATATTGTAGCAGTAATCTAAAAGGATACAAAGATGCTAGTAAGTTTAGTCCAGTAGCTCCCTTAAATTCATTTCTAAACAAAATTGGGAATGAATGCATAAATATACCAAATTTAAAAATACAAAAAATAGTCACTTCGTTATTAAGTGACAGTACCTGAATTTACAACTGGGCTTTTGCTACTGTCCTATTCCACTTTGTTTTTCTTTTTTTCTTTTTCTTTTTTTTTTTCCTTTGAGGCGGAGTCTCGCTCTGTTGCCCAGGCTGGAGTACAGTGACGTGATCTCTGCTCACTGCAAGCTCCACCTCCCGGGTTCACACCATTCTCCTGCCTCGGCCTCCCGAGTAGCTGGGACTACAGGTGCCTGCCACCTTGCACAGCTAATTTTTTGTATTTTTAGTAGAGATGGCGTTTCACCATGTTAGCCAGGATGGTCTTGATCTCCTGACCTCGTGATCCTCCCGCCTCAGCCTCCCAAAGTGCTGGGATTACAGGCGTGAGCCACCATGCCCTGCCCACTTTGTTTTTCAAATACCTTTTTTTTCCAAGGCGTATTTGCTTCATTATAAATAAACAGTGGATTACTTTTTCATAAGTACATGATACAATGTGCATTAACTTAGTTTCCTAGAATATATAACTGGAAGGAAACTTAGAAATGGTCTAGTCCGAATGTTAAATTTCACAGAAAGATAAAGGGATAGCTCTGACCTACTCTGAGGCCCAATCAGAGAGGGATCATAGATGAATATTTACTTCTTTTTTTTTTTTTTTTTTTTTTTTTTTTTTTTTTTTTTTTGAGACGGAGTCTCACTCTGTCGCCCAGGCTGGAGTGCAGTGGCGCGATCTCTGCTCACTGCAAGCTCCGCCTCCCGGGTTCCCGCCATTCTCCTGCCTCAGCCTCCCGAGTAGCCGGGACTACAGGCGCCCACAACCGCGCCCGGCTAATTTTTTGTATTTTTAGTAGAGACGGGGTTTCACCGTGGTCTCGATCTCCTGACCTTGTGATCCGCCTGCCTCGGCCTCCCAAAGTGCTGGGATTACAGGCGTGAACCACCGCGCCTGGCAAATACTTACTTCTTTTGACACCCATTCCAGACCTCTCCCTACTCAGGCACATGGCCTTGCCTTTAAAGCTATTTCTTGGGAAAAACTTGTGACCAGAGACAGATTTTTTTTTTTTTCTGGTAGTTTGTTATAATTATTTTTTTTCCAATTGAAATGAAAATGTAAAGGAGTAAGAGGTTATTTCTGGATGATGAATTGTCAAGATAAGTGCTTTTAAATTAGCATTGATTAATAGTAAATACCATCATGTGACATTTTGATTTCAAAGAAGAAATCACACCACCTGTGTACCAGGCATTCCAGATTTCACTATAATATAATAACCATCTTTATATATTTCTTTCTTCAGTCTTACTTAGATTTTGCGCAAAGCCTCTCGTTTGCAACCCATAGGAAGAAGAATATATAGAGAGGGGCTCTGGAGTTGTGTGGTCATGGACAAGTCACTTATTCACTTATAGCCATATAAAATTGTTGTAGGATTGAATAAGATAATTACATAAAGGACTTGAGTGCAGTGCTAATCATGTCAAGAGGAGTTAGGTCAGTAATTAATAATAATAACAATAATAATAATAAAGGAGCAGAAAATATGAACTTCTCACCTTTTTGGCCTTTGCATTCCTTTACTTGGTGCGAATGATATCGAATGTCAGGGCCCCTGCTTATGGGGGTGCCACACCTCATAGTCACAGTCTTTGTAATTTGGATACTTATTGCAATGATTTCCTGACCGATATCTATAAAGTCACTTAAGAAAGGGATGTATGTTTGTTTTTCTATCTGAACACTGGTACTATAGTGATAGGATTATAAAGTCAGAATACTGGGCTACATAATGGTTATTAACACTAAGCTAATACTTTGGGAGATACTGAAATATAATTAAGAATTTATTATGAAAGAGTTTTGCCAGTGGTAGTAATATATCTGCTTTTGGAAACAACACTTTTTTTTTCTTTCTAAATACTTGCATTTATTAAATTTCTCATTTACTCACATGCAACGCTAGTATATCCTAAGGGCTCTATTTCAGTTAACTTTAGGGAGGTAGAACATGTTTAAAGTATAAAATATGATTTTATTGTGATATGAGACTAAAAATGTTCTCCTTGGAAAATAAGGATGAGAAAACTTTCTGTGAATTAAATATTTTTTGCTCTTGGGGGAATATAGTTAACATACAACAAGTTAGCATCAAAAGGCTAATTCTTTCTTAATTTCCATGTGCTTTAGTTAACACTATATTTACTCCTCTAACTGGTTATTAATATTCTTTTTCCAGTGAGAACTCTTGAATGAAAGGTGTAATCAAACCCTTCCAGGTACATGTCTTCTCCATTAATTCGAGTCATATATAACATCAGAATGAAGACGGGATGAAAATTCAGTTTAGATTCATGAAGCTCTCCAACAGCCTTCCTTAGCTCATGTTCCATTTTGTTATGGCCTCTAAGCTCATATAAGGGTTTTGAATAACTGTCAGGACAGTATATGGTTTTTGTTTTTGTACAGCTTATTGCTCACTCTACAGATATGTACTGTGACTTCATACCAGGGTGTGATGACTGAAAGTCATCATTAATGTGTTAAATGACACGGAAGGCTTCGGCCACACTATGACACGTCACTGCAGAGTGATATTCCCAGATGCACAGGTATCTGCCTCGATTTCAAAACAGGAAGAAGCTAAATTGATGTACTGTGAAATCATAATGTGTGTGTATATATATATATATATATATATATATATATATATATATACAACCACTTATAATCTCAGGGCCAAATTCAGACCTCATTTGTTTGTTGAAATAAACAAAATGTTTAGACTTCAATTTTTAGGTTTCATTAATCATACAATGAAACAAAGAGAAGGATGCATCATAGAACATTACTAAAGTCGTATGATGTTCACTATTTTGTTAGGTGATTTTCATTATGTTTAAAGTTTCTGATTCACTACATTGGTGCTGAAAAATGTCAACCTTCGTGTTCTGAAAGAATTCATGTAGATCCTTCTGGTGTTCTGGTGTTTAATTCATTTCCAAGGAGTATAATTACACGGCAACATACAGTTCTATAGGGACTATACCATAGGTGGCCATAGTTTAATGGCAGATTCAGTTAAGCACTTATTCTACCTTTATTTTAAAATGTTTGCTTCTGCAGAAATGCTGAAGCCTGACTGATGTCTTTAACATGAGTTATTTCTTTGTCATATCTACATACACTAAGTCCCAAAAGAAAAATAACGTGGCTAGAGGAAACATATTCCAGAATGAAACCTACAGAAAACTTAGAAATATTTACTTTATCAAATGCAAAATAAATGCAGTGGATTCTTTCTTTCTTTCCTTCTTCTCCTCTCCTCTCCTCTCCCCTTCCCCTTCCCCTTCCCCTTCCCCTTCCCCTTCCCCTTCCCCTTCTCTTTGAGACAGACTCTCGCTCTCTTGCCCAGGCTGGAGTACAATGGCGCGATCTCAGCTCACTACAACCTACGCCTCCTGGGTTCAAGCAATTCTCCCAACTCAGTCTCCCGAGTAGCTGGAATTACAGGCACCTGGCATCATGCCTGGCTAATTTTTGTAGAGACAGGGTTTCAGCATGTTGACCAGGCTGGTCTTGAATCCCTGACCTCAAGTGATCTGCCTGCCTCGGCCTCCCAAAGTGCTGGAATTACAGACATGAGCCACCGCACCTGGTCTAGCGTGGATTCTAAATTTAGTCAAAGGGCTCTAATATTTTAGGGTTCATTTTTTAAAGTATGTATTTTTTATTTAACATTTATTAAATATATCTACTTTCTTTAACCAATGGATACTATTGCTTTATTCTGTGAAATAAAAGGCCATAAAACCATGACTGAGAAAACCTCTAAACGTTTTTGATAGTAAGTGAGTGCACAGGTGGTCTTAAAGGTCAAAACTAATTAATTGATTAACATTATACTAGACAACGTTTTGAATTGTAGTCCCAGAATGCCAAAAAATAAATTAAAAATAAAAATAATTATTGGATTTCTAGTTTAATCCCTTCATGTGATGGATGGCAATTTTCAGCCAGAAGAAAGGAAAGGGTTTATCTAAGAGGATAAGAAGCAGGTTGTCTTTGATCATCAAATTAAGTAGATAATAGAGGTCATTCTGTCTAAAGCAGAGGATAGGAATTCCTTCATTATATCTAACAGTTTCAAAGATTTTTTCCTTTACACAAATTAGTGCACCTTCAATTGAAAATCTACATAAAATGAAGTCATGTTCTCTTTAAAATAATCATAATTTGCTGATAATTTTTGAATGGAATGGCAACTCTGAAATTCCCTGTGTCATATCCAGCACCTGGGAAGTCCTGTCAATAAGTGTTGGTCTTCTTCCTTCTCCATTCTTTTTTTTTTTTTTTTTTTTTTTGCATCTGCCTTGAATTTACAGAAAATTATTTACTTATTGTTATGGGTGGGAACTATATTATATCAGTATATGCTACTATATTATTATAAATAGGAACTGGAGGTAAACAGAACATCAATTTGTTTTTGCCACTGGGATATGAGGAAAACAATGAACAGAAGTTGACTAATAGCGTCAGATGAGATTATAGTACAGAACAATGCTAATGTCTTGATTTTAACAAGTATATTGAGACTATGTAAAAGCATTATTGTTGTTAAGAAATTGTCACTGAAGTGTTCAGGAGGAAAGGGGCATAATATCTGCCAGTGGTTCAGAAATAAGTAACATTTACATAGAGAGAGAGATGGGAGTGGGAATTATAAAGCACTTACAATAAATTATTAATCTAGGAGAAATCTGTGTTAAGGTATATAAGCATAATGTACACTATTGTGATATTTTCACACATGTGAACAAATCCAATTTTATGATAGAAATTGTATATACACATGCTGAATTCCAATAGGGTAAACTGGAAAAGGAAGGAAATGTCAATTTAATCAGAAGTTTGCTGTCTTGATGAAATGTTGAAAAAGCTTCTCAGGATCCAAGTAGTAAAATAAGAGTAGAGGTGGACCTCAAAACCCCAAGGCCACATAAATTCTCTATTAGTGCTCCTTATTCTAGTCTGAGATCATTATATGCTATAGGATAGTGGAAAAGGGCAGATTCTATAACGGCAGTTAAGAATGAACAGATATACATATTCCACTAGTGGAATGATTGTTTTTGTCCAGGAGAAAAAAGATTAATATACTCATTCGATGAAAGAAAACAAAAGGCAGCAATTTATGTCATGTTATAACTTTGAAGATTTTTGTTTTGTAATCTGCAATTCTTTCTTTACTTGTTTGACTTATGGACTCACAGATAAAATCTTTATATGGAGGCCTACCTTCTTATCTCACTGACATACTTCGTGAAAGTATTGAGAGCTGAGAACTAATATCCGAATTTACAACATAATCTTCTACAATTTAGAAGGTGCCTTATCATTTGATCATCACAAGGCTTTTACAGTGTAATCAAGAGAAAAATCAACAAACTCGATCTCACAAACTAAATTAAAAAGGACACATTCATGCTTCCGCTTTGTATCTACGTCAAGTATAGAGAGTCTGGGAGGATTTTAAACACCGTGGTATCATATCTGTCACAGCCATACCCTTCCAGTGGTGGGGAGCTCATTTTTCAAGGCTACAAGTCCATTAACCTTCACAAGAACAAAAATAAAGCAAAACAAAGAAACACTCCCTTTAGAAAAGGCATTGCTTCTAATCATGCTTATGTATCTTACTCTGGAGATTCGAAGATAGAACAAAGACCTGTACCTCCCCAGGCGCAGAAAATGATACAGACATCCTGAAATAAATATATAAAATGCCTGGTGGTGCACATTACAAACACATTTGTGATTTTTTTTTAAAGGGAAAGAGACTAGGGTAAGTAACTTATATCGCCCTTACTGAATCTGTCATAAACAGTGATTTGTAACTGGGAGGGCCAAAGTATCAACCTCATTTATTTTTTAATGTCTTGGCCTGGTCTTGGTTGCCAATTTACCTAGATTCATTCACTGCATATATTTGGAACTATTAGTTTCCTGATAAATGCATTGTCAGAAAGCCAGGGGGAATGATAAGATAGGAAATAAGGAGCTCTTGCTTGTTTTTATACAATTCTGTTTGACTTAAGAGATAATTATAACACAGATTGATGTTATGATTTTAAACAGGGTAGTAAATCAGCTTGAAATATAGGGCTCCAGAAAGCCATTTGCCACATGATTACAGTTTGTTAAGAATTCCTGTGTTCGCTGAAGATGAGAAGCCATAATCATGCAATATATAGCAACAGTATTGCAGTACTCATTTTTTCCCCATAGAAGATAGTTAAATAAACCTACATTACAAACTTTTAAATATCATTAGTTACAAAGTATAAATATCATTAACTGAAGCAAAGCAAAGTATATGCTGGTTGGTCTGGGATCTAGCTTCAAATGGGAGAAATTACAGATTCAGTGAGCAAGATTAAAGTAGTGATTCAGGGCACTTCATTTAAAATTCATGCATTTTTGGCCGGGCGCGGTGGCTCAAGCCTGTAATCCCAGCACTTTGGGAGGCCGAGACGGGCGGATCACGAGGTCAGGAGATCGAGACCATCCTGGGTAACACAGTGAAACCCCGTCTCTACTAAAAATACAAAAACTTAGCCGGGCGAGGTGGCAGGCGCCTGTAGTCCCAGCTACTCGGGAGGCTGAGGCAGGAGAATGGCGTGAACCCGGGAGGCAGAGCTTGCAGTGAGCTGAGATCACGCCACTGCACTCCAGCCTGGGCTACAGAGCGAGACTCCGTCTCAAAAAAAAAAAAAAAAAAAAAAAAAAATTCATTCATTTTCCACAAATTAAGTTTACTTATCATCATGAGGAATATAAAAATATAAGATTTTCATCAATATATGAGACCTGAAGCAAAGTGGAAATGAAAGAGAAATTCAGAATCAGAAAGATACATATTTGAACATGGATGGACTCTGCCATGGCTTGTGTTTAAAATATCTATCCACCGGCATGGGGAAGACAGCGGCCCCTCAAGAAAGATGGGTGCTAGTCAAAGGCTCTGGATACCCCTCTTACACAAGGATTTATCCCTTTGGTTGCTGAATGATGGGGATAATGGAGATGGACCTGACATACTGAGCTTAGGGGGCTACTCAGTGTATTTGAGAAATTAACCAGTAGAGATGCATTTCTATAATAACCTGCAGGAATAGATACAACTACATTTAACCAGTACGTAAACAGATGAAAATGTTAACAACCAGCAGAGTCATACTGATGCATACTTGCTTTTGTAGATGACACTTATTGTGTGTCTTTGCTAGTTGAACTAAACTTTCTGAGTAAGCCAAGTGATGGAGATGGAATGTGCTGAGTTTTTTTGGCTCATTATTTGGCTACTAGAAGACCTAGGTGATGAGATAATTTAGTCATTTCTGGTTTCCTTTTGCCTAGAGCATCCAGGACACATTCTTTTTTTTTTTTTTTTTGAGACGGAGTCTCGCTGTGTCTCCCAGGCTGGAGTGCAGTGGCGTGATCTCGGCTCACTGCAAGCTCCGCCTCCCGGGTTCACGCCATTCTCCCGCCTCAGCCTCCCAAGTAGCTGAGACTACAGGCGCCCGCCACCACGCCCGGCTAGTTTTTTGTATTTTTAGTAGAGACGGGGTTTCACCGTGTTAGCCAGGATAGTCTCGATCTCCTGACCTCGTGATCCACCCGCCGCGGCCTCCCAAAGTGCTGGGATTACAGGCTTGAGCCACCGCGCCCGGCCGACACATTCTTATATTCTCAGAGCAAAGGGTGATTCCCACCAGGGACCACAGGGATTTCCATAATGTGAGCCAAAGGCAGAGCAGAAGCCGAGTTTATACTCTATCTTGACAACCAGCTCAGAGGTGACCCCACCTGGGAGAGGACTGGAGAATCTGTAGTTCTCTGGAGAATCAGAGTGGCATCTTGTCTGTCTCTTCCCTCTCGCTTTGGCTCCAATGTTTGTTTTTTTTGTGTGTAAAAATAAAACAATATCTCTGAATTGAGCATCTTGGAATGTATACCTAATAATGACACTTTGTAGCAATAATTAAGCACAACAAATACCTGTCAGTTTAACTTTGTATAAGACATTTTTATTACAAAAGAAAATTGTTTATTATTCATTTATCAGTTGTCGATATTGAAAAATGATTGTTATATCTCAAAGGGGCATTATTTCTATGTAACATATAATCTATCTATATCTTCGAGAGATTCACAATTAAAATCCCACAAGTAAAATCCTTAAGTAATGTACATAGAGAATTTAAAGTTTGATTAAAAAGAAATGATTTACTAACAGTAAAAAAAGGGAGAGAGAGACAAATCATGGATGTAAGATAAAGAAAGATGAGGTGTTTGTACACTTGTTTAATTTTTCCATTTCATATTAAGGAGTCTTTGCCTACAACCTTCAAATGTAGGATTTTTTGTTTAATTGGGAAAAGATTGTCAGTGGAAAATATAGTTGATGAAATCACCTATCAATTCATTTCAGAAAATTATTTAAATTAATGATTCTAATTGTTCTGTAACAAGAGCTCTTTTTATAGTGCTTTTTTCTAAATTTAACATTTTGATTTTTTTAACGTAAAGCTGTATGTATTAAATAAAATCGGTTATTTTCTTATTATTAACTAAGCAGAGATTTATAACTATCAGTTATAACACATAGAGCTTCTTAGAAGTATAAAATAACAAAATAATTATATCTAAAATATCTAATTTTAACTAAGCTGAAGATATTTATAATTTTTCATATCCTGATAACTTTTTTTAAGCTAAGATTCATTGTCTAAGTTCTCTGAAATACAAAAATGTTTCCCCTAAGGAGCCTCCCTACTACTATCTGAGAGCCTCAAACATTTAAGGATTTCAAATTGTGAAACAATGGGTATAAACCAGTTTAAAAATCACCTAACAAATATGGTTTATTCTCACTTGAAGAATTAAATTATTTAATGTGCCATAACTGTTTAAATGTGTTAGAAGGCAAAATCTTGGGGCTCTATCAAATCTTTTTTTCTTTCCGCCCAGTTTTCCACTCTGTCAAAACCATTACTCGGACATGATATGATAGGAGTAAGAAACATCCAGTATTTACTCACCAGCCTGATTAGTTGTGATGCTGACCGCAGCAAACTGTCTCAGTGGGGAGCTCAGCTCTGACACCCCATTAATGGCATCAATCTCAAAGGTGTAGTTAGTATGTGCCAGGAGGTCTGTCACTGTCACTGTGGTGTTGGTGAGTCCAAACTGTCGAGGGAGGAAGCGGACATTTGGGCTGCATGGCTCACACTGTTTTATATTCCACCCACATTTTTTACATATGATGTTGAAGGTAACATCTTTCCGGCCTCCTGTGTCCAGGGGCCAACTCCAGTCCAGGATAACTGAGGTCTCGTTTATATTAGAGATAACATTTCTTGGTGAAGATGGAGGTCCTGCAAAGTAGTTCAACAAAGATTAATGAGCCTCAATTCTGTTTTCTACTACAAGGGAAATAGATAATTTACAATGGAACTGAAAGAGGTAAATAACTATCCTTTCTTTATTATCAACTTTCAGTTCATCCTTAGAGGATCCATGAGATTATAGACACATGGATTCAAGAACACTGTCTTCCCCAAGCTGTGAATAGGGAAGTTTTGACTCAAGGGTAAGGATACATTCACAAAGTCTAACAAAATAACTCACCACTATGTTCAAAACCCTTGTGAATAGTTACAAAAACTTTAGTATTAGTTTTATAAATCTTAGTCTTTTTCCCTATGACCTATGACCAACATACAGCAAGAGGGAATAGAAATGTAAAAACATAAATCCCTGTCTATAACCTCCCCTATCCTGTCATATGTAATGCAGGATCTAAACAAGACACAGAAAATGTTCTCTCTTTCTGGGGGTTGTGTTGCAGGAAGTGCTTTAAAATATAATTCATTTTGTATGATAAATGTTGCATTTGTGGTGAGCCAAGCATGGAGAGTGAAGCAGAGAAAGCTTTCAATTTGCACACGGGCAACAGAAGGAAATGGGCCAAATGCTTTAAAACAAAAACAAACAGCACAGTAACAAGAAGAAAACGAAACAAACAAAACAAACATGGAGGCATGGGTTGCAGCAAAACTACTCACGGGTACAAGCCATGGATGGAGGGTCTTTGTCTGCCCGGAAGTAATTATTCTCACACCTGCAGTTCATTGAACCATCTTCCTGAGTAGAACTGTGAGGTGGGCACTTAGCACACTTCATATTACCATCCAACGCCTTGTAGAAACCTGGTCGGCAAGCTACAAACAAAACGACTCTCTTTTAAAAGTCTGTGATAATTTTTTTTGAAAATATGTAAAACAGATTTAAGTAAGTTCGAATATGAATTTATTATAAATAAAAATCAAGTTTTTTCCTCCAAGAATTTACAGAAACAAATGATAGGGCCTACTGTAGTTTTTCTGCATATATGATTGAATTTGCACCAAATGTTAAGGAAAAAAAAACACACACACACAAGATTTAGATTATTTTGGCACTAGTGTATGATGAAATTTCCAGCTTATGTTTTCACAGTTTTACTTGGCATTGGACTATTTGTGGAGAAAATAAAGCAAAACCATGTCACCATGCAGTAATTCCCTTTTTAAAACATGATGCAATGCGTATACTATCTGCACTGCAGTAAGCAGTATACTAACATTGACTTGTTTTCTAATTGCTCTGTGGGTACAATTTTGTCCCACAAAGTGTAAGCAACTAAAAGAAGAGATCATGGCTTCTTGTATATTTTTAAGATTCTTGATAAAAAACTTTCATGAGCTACAATATTTATTTCTGGTTTGACAGTATTTTTCCTTACCTCTTATGGCAATGGCCTAAAATAAAAATTTAAATGTATTCCTTTGTCTATATCTGAAATACAGAGGGATATACAGTTCCTATTTAAACTAATACACTTATGAACTCTTACTAGATGAGAGCTCTTTTAATAACTGTGTTATCTTTTTAATTTCTGGCCACATCTCTGCATAAAATGATTTTTGTAAGCCTATTGAACTGGTTATCGAACACTGATTTCAGCTTATAATTTAGTGTTCAGCATCTATTTACTGTTTTACAGAGATATGCCTAATCTGCCTCTACTATATTATTTTCATTTTGTCTGACAGAAAATTCAAAATGCTGCATTATTTCTTTGATTCATTTTCATAATTACATTGAGAACTAAAATCATAGTGAAAATTCCAACAAGAAGTCTCTAATCATTCATTTGAGAAGGAATTTGGGATCTAAATTTTAGATCCAAGATCATCCTTGGAAGTCAATTATCTTCTCAAACTTCTAAAGCTCAATTTCGGTGCCACATTTGGACTTGATGATTTATAGAACTTATAGAGACTTGAAGATTTACAGAATTATATATAGAATAGGCCCTACAGATGGTCATTACATTCTCGAATTTTCTTACACTAAGTTCATATTGTGAAGAGGAGATTATTTGCATTAAAGTAAAACCCGTGTGGACAAATCAATATTTATAATCACTAAATACGTTTCTGAAAAGAAACACAACATATCCATTGTAGAATATCTTCTTACTGAAAGTTTCTTAAAATAAGACAAAGGAAATACCCTGCCAAAATAAACTACTGAAATAACTTAAAATGATAGCAATCATTAATCTAGTCTTACAGTTTTCTAGTTCCTACTAAGAGTGGCTGATCTAGGACCAATTTCCAATATATTGAACAACTTTTGGTGTCACATTGAGATCCATTCCATGTAGCCATATAGTCAATTCTACTGCCCTAATGATTATAATTTTTCTTTTTCTTTCTTTTTCTTTCTTTCTTTTTTTTTTTTTTGAGACAGAGTCTCACTCTGTCATCCAGGCTTAGTGCAGTGGCACAATCTCGGCTCACTGCAATCTCCGCCTTCCGGGTTCAAGCTATTCTCCTGCCTTAGCCTCCCGAGTAGCTGGGATTACACGCATGTGCCACCATGCCTGGCTAATTTTTGTATTTTAGTAGAGACAGAGTTTCCATATTGGTCAGGCTGGTCTCGAACTCCTGACCTCGTGATTCACCTGCCTCAGCCTCCCAAAGTCCTGGGATTACAGGTGTGAGCCACCACACCTGGCCAGGATTATAATTTTTTAAATATTGTCCTTAAGCACTGGTTACAAACTTCCACTCATATCTCATATCATATTGCCTCAGGGGGAAATGATATAAATGATATGCAATGCGTATACTATCTGCACTGCAGATATTTGTAAACAAACTATGCACTTAAATTCTGTTTTCTATTTAGCTCATCATTGAATGCCATTAAACTTCTAAGAGGGCATTGCTGAGTCTTTAAAGGATTAAACTGCTGTGCTCTGAAGTACTTTGTTATTTTGTTTGCTTGTAAGTTTATCTGTGTGTTTTTTTTGTGTGTGTGACTTTTATGGTTTTTACAACATTTGGCATACAGGTATTCAGTAAACACTCAGTCACTTTTTGTTACTATTATAGATGGCTATACTATATGATAGTTGAAAAGACAGTCACATAATCACTTCCTAGGTACTGCACAAATTATCAGGATTACTGATAGTATCTTGAAGGTAGCTACAGTTAATAAACCTACAAGTTAAGAATGCCTCTCAAACTAGTCACCAGACTTTATCCAATTATGACTAGATAATAACCCTGAGATAATAACAGTAAAAGATAGGTAGGCACACATACATACAGCTTAATCAATATTTGTCAAACATCTATTCTTGTTTGGGCTGTTTGATACCCCCAAAGGCAAAAATGTCCCTAATTCTGCCCATACCCAAAGGGCCTTGCAATAGAAAGTGGGCAGCAGGCATTTAATACAAATCATGCTGAGCAATCACTCCATTGTGATTGGTGGTTGGAAGAGACTCCACAGAAGGAGCGCCATTTGAGAAAGATCATACATAGATACTAGAAATGGCCAGTATGAAGCATAATTCAATATACAAATAAATCAACATGAAAAGACAGACTATTATACAGAATTATATGAAAAGTAGTGTTGGTACTCAATATCCAAACTCTGCTTTCTTCTTGCCAGCAGAATCTTGATTTTGCTCAGAGTTGAAGCCATCCAAATCCTTTCTTCCTTAGACCAGTGCAGCTAGGGATGAATGGCCAACGTTATAGCCAAAAAGGTGGGCAAAGAAATGTACACAGAAGTCTGATTAAAATATTTGTGATACCTTTGTGTTTTCTAACAAGATGGTACAAATGCAACTGAAGCCAAGTTCTTCCAGCCTTCATCATGGACATTACGGCTGGAATTGCAGCAGCTTACATGTGATCATGAGTGAAAGGCCAAGAAAATCAGCATGATGTGTTTTCTGTACTTGATCCAGGAACCACTAATCTCAAGATTTCTTATAATATCAGAAAGATAATACCCTGTTTGTTTAAGTCACTGTGGCCTAGGTTTCTCTTACTTGTAGCAGACGACATCCCTGAGTGACATAGATAAATAGAAAATTCAGTTGAGATGTACGAATTATATAGAATAATAGCCCAATGAAACTAAAAACTCCTCAGAAATCACATTGACCAGTATGTGTGTTTTACATCTGAGGTCACTGAAGTCCAGAAAGTTAAGTGACACAGAGTTTAGGGACAGACATTGCATCATCTGACACCTGATAACTAGCTGATAGGCTTTAACCACATATGTATAGTCATTTAATGCCAACTATGTGCACGAGTAAAATGCTAGATTCTATAATAACATTTTAACTTTTGTAGATGTCTTACTTCTTCTGTAGGACTTTTATATATACCATCTCAATTAAATCACAGTTCTATTGAAATTATCAGTGTAGGTATCAGTCTGTGTGTTTTATAGACTGTACAATTGAAGCACCAATGGAAAGGACAGCATGCCCAAGATAACAAAGAAATTCAATGGTATAGTTTGAACAGGGAAGGTATTTTTCTTTTAATTTCATAAAAACCAATCATTGAAAGCAAATTACCTCCTTAAAACACCAATTATTTTTCTACCAATTCTAAACTGTTGATTTGAGATTGAAAAATAGTCATTTAAATTTTTATTTAATTAAAAAATGCAAGAGTTTGTCATCTATTCCAAGTGAGAAAACATCTCAGAAAGGCTAATGCTCTCTTGTACATGTCTTTCTCTACGATTTAGGCTTTTTTTTTTTTTTTTTTTGAGCCAGGGTCTTCTCTTCTCACCCGACTGTCCAGGTTGGAGTACAGAGGCATGATAACAGCTCGCTACAGCCTCCACCTCCTGGGCTTAAGCAATCCTCCTACCTCAGCCTCCCAAGTAGCTGGGACAACAGGTGCATGCTACCATGCTTGGCTAATTTTAAAAACTTTTTGTAGAGATGAGGTCTCACTATATTAGCCAGGCTAGTATTGAACTCCCGGCCTTAAGTGTTTCTCCCCCTTCAGCTTCCCAAAATGCTGCGATTACAGGCTTGGGCCACTGCACCCAGCCTTTCTCTATTTTGCTATCTCTTTGATGTCTAACATTGGTATGGGAAGATGAGTAAGTGTCCTTTTAGTTGGAAAGGCAGCAGGGATTTTTCAATTTCATGAATAGGACAACATGACATGCGGTATTTGGGAGGCATATAAGTAAATTTTCCATTTTCTGTTCCAGTAGTATCTCAATTCTCCACCAAAACTGTGCAACGAATTTGAGAATATGACTGGAGAATGCATAAAATTATTATTTTATAAAGAAACAATCTCTATAAATGTATGTTTCTATAACAAGCCCATTTTTAAATTTATCTCATCAATAAGTAATCTCTCTCCCTTGCTATAAATCAACTTGTGCTCATTACCTGTCTGTCATGCCTTCTTTATGCTTCAAAAAATCCTCCTGACAGTATTAGAGACTTTAAGGAGCATCCATATTTTTGTGTGTGTGTGTGTGTGTGTTATCTTTGCTTATAGTAGCAAAGGCAACGATTGTATATTGAAAACATCTCCTTTCCTTCCTTGAGTGTAAAACTAGTGAGTAACAATCTACATATTTCTCTCATTTAAGCATTTTTATAGGCTGAATGAGGCTGCACATATAAGAGAATAAAAGTAGGAAATAAAAAGTAGATATATTAATGTGCTTTCTTTCCTTTTGTTAATGAAAATAAGTCCCAGTCAACTTACAGAGAATACCAAAGAAAATGGAGATTAGACAAGAAGGGTGGACAAAAGATTTATACAGAGACAAATTTTAAAATCAAAAGCCCCAGCTATATAATCAAGGTTGTCTGTAGTGGAGACCAGCTATTAAATCAATACTTAACTAAGGCAGATACACACATATCAAAAAGCTGCTGCCAAAATGACACAATTCTGATTTACGTCTTCCCTCAGGTAATCCAGTAGTAAATGTTCTTGTCAGTCAAACACTGGGAGAAATTATTCAGAGATCTTAACCCCAGGATAGCAAAACCAAAGAGTGATTGAATAGTTTAAAAATCTTTCAAGTGGAAGCACCTTGTCACCTTTTTATGGGGTCCCAGACATGCTTTCTCCCGTTTTGGAAGAAGATTTTTAAACTAGTTAATTGTGGCAGGAACTCTTATCTTTAATATTATACTGATATATTCAAGTAAGATGATCCATGAATCTAAGTTAATAACAATTAAAATGGAAGGCAGCACCTTCTGAAGCCTCACTAGACATCATCACGGATTTGCTATGAATTGTCTTTGTTTACATAATGTTCCAATGCATTCCTTCACTTTTATCAAATATGTATCGATTTCCTAAAATGATCTAGACACTTGCTGTGATGTAAGTGATTGTGTTTCCCTAAAATATATACGTTGAATTCCAATGACCAATATGTTGGTTTTAGGAGGTGGGATCTTGGAGAGGTTTAGAGCACGAAGGCAGAGTCCTCATGAATGAGATTTGTGCCCTTATAAAAAAGGTCCCAGAGAGCTGCCTTGTCCCTTCTATCATCTGAGGACATAGCTAGCAGGTACCATCTATGAACCCGGAAATGAGTCTTCACCAGACACTGAATATGCTGGCCCCTTGATCTTGGACGTCCCAGACTTCCGAACTGGGAGAAAGAAATTTCCATTGTTTATAAATCAACCAGCTTATGGCATTTTGATATAGCAGCCCAAAGAAATGAAAATTACCATTTATTGTGTCCAGTCTTACAGCAATAAAAGTCAAAATTCCAGCTTTTAAAAAGGAGATCAGTTTCATATCACGGCTATTTTATAAATGGATCTTCTCACTTGAGAACTGGAGTTGCAAGATACATTTTTATATGTCATTTATATGTTATCTTCACTGAGAAATTTTCTGCAGTTTCTTCTTTTTATCCCAATACTTCAAGTTGTCTTCAGCGTGTTAGAGGAAAAGCACTGGACTAGGAAGCGGGAAACGCATGTTTTGATCTAGCTTTTCCTACTAAATAGGTGTTGGCTTAGATTTACTGATCAGGTATCTTCAAACTTTGATGAGGTATTTGAGACAGTGACTTCCTCTTCTATACATAACTCTAAGGTTCTACTCTAAGTAATTATGTATTCCCAGATTAGACCCTGAGCCACACAGAGACGGGAGTTATTTTCTATTCTGTTTGTACACCCTATATCTAGCACACCGTCCAGCACCTAGCAGTGGATGAGATGAATTTTTAAAGTGAGTGAATAATTTGCAACCAGTTGAATTATCAGGAGGTTAATTTCCTCATTTAAAAAATGACAGACGTTGACTAAGTTGTCTCCAAAGACTCTTCTTAGCTTAGACACTTTAAAATGTTAATCCTCTGTACGCCCAAATTTGTAGGATTAGTAACACTTTCTAAGTGGAGATAAAAGAACAAATTATCTTCTTGTTCATCACTGCTTTAAAGATTAAAATTAGCCATTTAAATTATAAAATGCCATATGGCAACAGGACAAGGAAATGAAATCTTTCCTGGCTTAGAACAAATATATTTGAAAAAGAAATGACGGAATTTGCAGTGCTTTCCTCTACTAGAGTACTGTATATTCAAAGGGCACATTGATTTTATAGTCAAATGGACTGAATGATACATTGACTGCCAAACAAATAATTCCTTGTTATACTTTCATCATAACCAATAACTTAATAAAACAATATGTTATGATAGTCATCCCTTTTTCACATTTTACATTATGCAGAATATTTAGAAGTTTGGAAATTTTATGGAATGAATACATATACAAATCAATTTGATAACATCAATCAAAATTAATTATTTCTAATTTTAAAAATATAAGAGAATATATTTTCTCTTTTAATGACAAGAAAAATTAACACAGTATTAAAAAGACGACTGCAAAGAGAGCACATGTTCCTTCTGTTAGTCTGCAGTGAGGTGTTTGTTTTCTTTTTTTCTTTTTGAGACGGAGTCTTGCTCTGCTCTGTAACTCAGGCTGCAGTTTAGTGGTGCAATCTTGGCTCACTGCAACCTCTGCCTCCTTGGTTCAAGCAGTTCTCCTATCTCAGCCTCCCAGGTAGCTGGGACTACAGTCGCATGCCACCACACCGACTAATTTTTGTATTTTTAGTAAAGATGGGGTTTCACCATACTGGTCAGGCTGGTCTCAAACTCCTGACCTTAGGTGATCTGCCCGCCACAACCTCCCAAACTGCGGGGATTATAGGCGTGAGCCACCCTGCCCAGTCTGCAGTTAGGTTTTATTTGCCCTTTTCTTGCTAATCTAGTCTTCAGCTCTTCAAGTCTAAGTGCGGAGTTAGTGACGGTATGCTTGTGCATTATTGAGCAAACGCCAAAACTTATTTTAAAAAACACCCAGAATGGGCCACAGTGAAACAAATTAGATGAGACCTTTGCCAAATGTTAATTTTCTATTGAGAAATACTAAAAATATGAGTAAGATAATAGAAGGAAGCCAAAATAATACCAATTTGTAGTGGCTGAATTAGAAATATTTTGGGAACCTGCTGATTTCATGTTTATGAAAGGGAAACAATCAAACAGGAACTAAACACTGTGGGCCATATGGGGGTAAAACAGCAAACGGCCAGCTCTGAAAAATAATATGGAAAAAAGTATGAAACAGGGAGTATTATGAGCACTACCTATACAATGAATAATCATTATGGAAGAGCTTCCAGATAGAATCTTGGCCTCATTCCCAAAGCACATAACACATTTTTGTCACAGTTGTAATTGATGACTTTGAACTATGCTGATACAGGGAATGGGTAAAGTTACCATAGTGAAAGGGAAACAAATGCACTTAGTAAACCATGGTGGCTACTGTTGAAAGAAAGAAGGCAGCCTTTCAATTGCAAAGTGAATTTTGTCTCCAGTTGACTAATGTGGTTGACTTTTAGAAGAAACATGGTCCTAATTAAGGGTTAAAAGGCTCATTTCAATTTGAATTAACTTTAAATTAAAAAATAAAGCTGTTGGTAAATAGGTCTCTTTTAGTATTCAGACATTAGCTCCCTACACACAGGACTATGTTAGCAATTCCCAGCCATAAACACAAACTAATGACTAGAACCAGCACTGACTAAACAGATGATTTCCTGGCCTTGCAATTCCAGGCCTGACAGGGCTATTTGCCTGTACAAGGTCAAAGCAACTGTTTATTCCCAAAATGAGCTGTACTCCACAATGTTACAGGAACTCTATTCTTCGCCATCTGAATAGAGGTACAATGCTTTGAGGCAAGGCCCAGGCATTTCAATACACTGGAAGTGGCTATGTTCAGTCATTAAACTCTGCCTGCAATGTGCAGCATTTACAAAGTGATCAAGTGTTTCCTTCTTCTGTTCCTTCCACTGTTCAATAAAAAAGGCCTAAGGCAAAATGCCACCACACCATTAAACACAACAAAATCAATCACAATCTAGTATGGCTCAAAGATAGCTTAGTAACAAGGCTTCATTGTGTTTGTTGTTGTTCCATCAGATTTAGCAAGACAGGTGCCAGTAACACTAAAATATGTCCAATGTACATTCGCCACAAAAAGAATGTTAACAGCTTCTGGTCCTGAGGATGGTCGTGTTTTGCCAGCTTTTTGGCTGTCCGCTTTCAAAGAACTGTATGTCCTGAGTAGCACTAGTTGGGTTTTCTATTCTTCATGATCAGTGCTCAGAGAATAAGATCAATTAACAGAATATGCAGGTAATGAGCAGACGATTATGGGGGAAGGGACGAGAGCGAGAATGGGACAGAAAGTCTTATTTATGAAGATGTTATTAAGGTGAATATCAAAATGCACAGGGTTCAACTCTACACTCAGGATATATTAGCAGACAGCCTGGAGAAGTTGTTCAGAATAGTGCTAAAAAGCTTTTTTTGAAGTGTTGTTTGCTTGCTTGTTTGTTTTGTTAAATATCAGAATAGTATTGGAAATTACTCCTTTCCTAGAAAGGAATTTTGGAGATGCTAAATCACTACTACATCTGAATACTCTCTACTGTAAATTAGCATTTCCTAGGTTGATTTAGAATCATAACTAGAACAGGAATTTTGGCTACCAATCCAATATCCACCTTTATAATTTAATTTTAGATGAATAGAATTACCATCATAAATTGAAGTTCGGAGTGTACAATGTCACCCAGAGAAGGAGTCTGAGATAGAAATGATAAAAGCCTAGATGCTGTAATTTCTAAAGGATCAATATTGTACATGAATGTTGGAAGAACACTTAGGTCCTAGGTATGTTCATCTACACAAAGTTATATGAGCAACGCTATTTATAAAATTGGCAAATTAGAAAAAAAGCGTGATGCCCTAAATTAGAAAAGCAGCTAAATAAATTATGCTATGTTCACACATTTTCATAACTAAGTTATGCTATTCTCATACATTTGCATAATGGTATTAATGTCTCACATGGAAAGGTGCTCAGAATATTCTTACAGGAAAAAAGGCAGGATAAAAATGTATATATAATTTTGTTGTTGTTGTTTGTACTTTCTTATTCATCAAACATTAACTTTATCACTTATTTCACAAACTTAAAAATTAAAAGGTTCTTAGAATTAAAATTATTGCACATACACAATTAAAAAATCAAAACATCTTAGTCAACGAATATGTGTGTTTGTATAATTTGAGGTTTGGGTGCATGTGCATGTAGTTATGTACATGTAAAATATGTAACTACATTGCACACTCTGTGTGGGGCAAGCATGTGCATACCCATATCCCTCTCCCACTCTGTCTGCACACACACATATAGATGCACAAATATCCACTCACCACAGCTTTTATTTGTTCTTACTTCTATGTCACTGATCTAAGAGCTTCCTTTTTCTTCTTGCTTTTTTCCCTTCAAAAACATGCAACATGGAGGGAATTTATAATTGACAGAAAATTTTGATAGTCTACTAACGTGAATTTTCACACTTTCCAGATTAAGTAATTGTGTCCCCACTTGGTAAGATGTATACAGAAGATAGCACTTTTTTTTAATCCAGGATTTAAATGAAAACCTGTACAAAGTGGAAAATTTAGAGCAAATTTCTGTGGATGCTGCAAAATACAATGTGCAATTATTTGCTCTCTTAGTTACATTATTGATTATCCACTCTGCAAATAAAAGATGACAAACGGGAACTTTGAACAATGGTGGCATCATTGCATTTTATTTTAAGTTCTTCAAATTGGCTTTACTGTTTAGATAAATTTATTTTAAATTAACGTACATTTCTATTATGAGGAATTAACTCTGCTTTCAAATTCACACCCTAATATTTCATATCATCCTACCAACTTTCCATTCCATTTTATTTTTTGAAATTTATTAAAATGACTTATGTGATAATATTATTGTTAAAAAGCCAATGGATTTAAAATAAACCTTTGATGTATAATTTATACATTGGATTTTTATTATCACATAATATTACTAACTAGGAGAAGTTTATCATTTAAAAGTATTCAATATTTGCTTTGAGTGATTTCATGGCAGACAGACATTTATAACAGAAAAATAAGAGTTAGTGTAATTTTAGGGTCTGTTTTTTATTTATTTTTATGTTTATGGTAAGTATTTGTTCTCAGATAGAAAGAGGATTTCTATTTAAGGTATCCTGAAAGTTATTCCCTAAATAGATAAGAATGGATTTCTCAAGGAAAACATACAACCATCATAAATCAGTGCTTAGGAGATCAACAAAACTTGACTGAACGAGTCTTTCAAATATCTTAAACGAATCCTCTTTTTTGAAACTATACAGACATAAATGTTTGTAATTGTATAGGAATATTTATATATTTGATTTTCACATAAAGTGAGTTCTATCTTATTCAAGAAAAATTATTTTTCTATTTTACTAAGAATAAAAATATTTGTAAAAACTTGCCTCTATAAAGTTTCAGATTTGTATATTCACTCAAATTTGTATGTCAAAAACACAAAAATATTCCCCTCCCCCAATGAAGGTCAAAAGAAATTTCTCAAGTATATAGAACAATCTCACGGGCAGACACCTCAGCAATATATAGCAGTATTTAATGGTGTTATGAAAATAAAATATCCCAAAACTTTAAGATGCACTATAACAGGTTTACAGTCTTTAAAATGGTTAACTTCTAAATATAGAGATAAACATTTTTTTCCTCACTATGTTATTCTAAAACTTTACTTTCAGCTTGAAAGATGAATTGCAATAAAGGGAATATGATGATTAAATCCATTTAAGAGGAAGAGAGAATTAGTTCCTGTCCTTTAGAGGACAGGAAGAGTGCAAGAAAAGATGAGAAAATAGTATATTGGATATATTAAGATGGATTGCTTATAGTTGGCAAATACATAACACTCATAGTATAAATAACTGGGACACATTAGGAATTTGGACCATAAGGAAGAACAATAGAAGGATCTCTGCCATTTTTGTTCACTTTGTCTGGAAACGTCGCATAACCTCAGACTTGGTCATCTGTATTCAGTGTTGCTGCCCTAGAAGTGTGGAGGGGATGGTGGGGGGGTGGAGTGGTGAGTGGGAGGGAGAAGGAGGAGAGAGAAATGGTGTGTTTGTGTGTGTTAAAATGGACACACCCAGGGTATGTGTGTATGTTTATATATGAATTTAAACCACCACCCTATTTCTTAGTAGAGATAATTACTTATTCCATTAACCCTTTGGAGTTACTTTTTAGAATTTCATTGGTTGCCTTGAGATATTCATTCAGGACAATTGTGTTATTTTTATATTGGGCAAAAAAATGAGACCTAAAGAGGTGAGGGGTTGGGAAAGGATGGGAAAGGGAGTTAGTTCCCTGAGATTATTACATCTTAGACAGCAGCACACATTTTGTTGCCTTTGAAAACCCAGGTACATTGAACTACAATGTTTACATCACCTTTTCCAGAACCATCTACCGGGAAAGAACAGTTCATACCTATATGTAATGTAAAAAGCAGCATTTACTGAAACCTATTCCATGCCTAGCATTGCACTTGTGTTTTAATTCCGTATTCATAACAATTATGTGAGACTGGTATTATCTCTTTTCCCTGAGGAGAAGATTAGGGCTTAAAGGTATTAAGTGCACTGGCTGTTTATACTAAGATTTAAGTGTTGTAAACAGAAATGAAACCATGTTTGAGGGCTTCCAAGACATAGGTATTCTGTGTTTGCATCTAGTTGCTTCTTATTCATGTAAAATTGTAAAGTGACAACTAATGTAGCATTAACACGCAATCCTGCACTGTAAAAATAAGGTAACCAATTTAATGGAAGTGTGACTATGAAGATGGAGACACCTTCCAAGGCATACAGGGAAATTGATTACCTCATCTCTTTCCAGTGACTGTAAGTTCCACAGTAGTTTTCTTCAACAATGTCTTAGAGGTCTAGTCAAGTGACTGGCTCTGATGGAAAGAAACTTTATTAGGAGTAGAGAATGCTTAATTTATGCAGACCTGCTGAAAAGGTATTTGTAGGCTGAATTATTTTGTGGGGGGATCTGCCTGCTTCTCATATAATGGACTGTCTGCTACATGTTATTAGTGAAAACACGGAACTTTTATTGTGCAGAGGGGAAAAATAAAGCATTTTATTTTCCTAAATTAGTGAAGGGTGCTTAATGTCTGACAGAATAAAGTAATAAAGTGAGATTGCATAAATTCTTTTGAGTTTTTTCTGTTTTTTGTTTGTTTTTGTTTTCGTTTTTCTTTTTTTGAGATGGAGTCACACTCTATCACCCAGGCTGGAGTACCGTGGCATGATCTGGGCTCACTGCAACCTCTGCCTCCCGGGTCTAAGCGATTCTCCTGCCTCAGCCTCCCAAGTAGCTGGGATTACAGGCGAGAGCCACCATGCGCAGCTTATTTTTATAGTTTTAGTGGAGACGGAGTTCCATCATACTGGCCAGGCTGTTCTCAAATTTCTCACCTCAAGTGATCCACGTGCCTCAGCTTCCCAAGTTCTTTGAGTTTTGATCAGAAACAATTTATGGCATTTATAGATATAGTGCCCTACTGTGTATCTGTACCATGTATCTGGAAGCAATATAGAAAAAAAATGCATAGTTCTCAAGACTTTCAGGGGTATATTGATGCACTTCGGAAAAGATGCCTAAAAAAACCTTCCACACTGTCCCCCATCTGTACTTACCAATTTGATTATACATTTGGCACAACTAAATAAAGTATTTAAACACCAATAACACTTCTGTCAATTAGACCTGGAAAAGTACATCTAATAGTACATCTAATGTGCCCTCAGTATAACATATGATAGAGTCTGAACCACTTTCCTTCTGAGTAAATCTTGGTTTCTTAGCACGTACAGTTTAATTGATGACACATGGTGTGGGGATATATCTGAAAAGAAAATTTTTATGACTAGGCAAGTTCATGGAAGTATTATATAAAATCATTTGAACTCATTCTAGCAGTCATTTCTAACTGCCTTAACATTTCATTGTCTGTGTGTTTACAGGCCAGATAAAAATTTCAAGTACCTGAAAACCTTCTTTCTGAAACAGTGTGCTATATTCAGTTGAAAATTGATACATCGTGTAAGGCAATCTAGTCACTCTAAACACTGACAGTATAATCATGTTTTCATAAAACACATGTAGAAAGCACATTCTACATGTGTTTAAAACTCCACTCCTATTGTGTTACTGCAGCGTGATAGATAAGGTAAGTGCACCTCACGGGCATCTTTCTTTTATTTACCTTTATTTCTCACCATGTACTAAAATGACTGTCTTATATAAGGCAACCAAAAAACTTTCAGGGAAGAATGGAGGCCTCTTTCATCTTTCCACAGCAATTCCCCATTATCACGTGTCCGATGCCCAATTACTTTGTTCAACCAAACACATATATCTTAGTAGGTCTAATTTCCCTTTAAAGAATCAGTCTCATGCTCTGAATCAATCGTGAAGTTTCCTAATAAAAAAAAAACGAAAAAGGATGGACAAATTTGTGAAAATATTTATGTGTTTCATTAGGTGCTAAATACAGAAATAGGGTTGGCCTCTGTATTTATGGGTTCTGCATTTATGCATTCAATTAACCACAGATCAAAATTTTTTTTTTTTTTTAATGGCTAGTCAAGGGTCAGGTGCAGTGGCTCACTCCTGTAATCTTAGCACTTTAGGAGGCTAAGACAGGTGGATCTCTTGAGCTCTGGAGTTCCAGACCAGACTGGGCAACATGGCGAAACCTCATCTCTACAAAAAATACAAAAATTAGCAGGGTGTGGTGGCACTTGCCTGTAGTCCTAACTACTCAGAAGGCTTATGTGGGAGGATCACCTGAGTCCAGGGGAGTCAAGGCTTCAGTGAGTCATGATTGCATTATTGCACTCCAGGTTGGGCAACAGAGCAAGATCTTGTCTCAAAAAAAAGATGGTTGTACTTGTATTGAACATGTACAGATCTTTTTCTTGCCAATGTTCCCTAAATAATAAAGTACAACAACCACTTATTAGCATTTACATTGTTTTAGGTATTGTAAGTAATATAGAGATGTTTTTAAGTATATGGAAGCATGCAATAGATTATTTGCAAATACAACACTATTCTATACAAGGGGCTTGAGCATCCATGGATTTTGGTATTCTCAGGGGTCCTGGAAGCAATCCTTCACTGATACCAAGGTACAACTCTGTATAATATGTGTAACATGTACATAATATGTATTAATATATATATAATTAATGATCACCATCATCACATTTTAAAAGTAGAAAAAAGGACTTCCCAGTGTCCTAAGTGTCCTATAAACATTTATTTAAAACAAAATCTTTAATTATATTTTAATTTTTTATTCTTTAATATAATCTTTAGTTATATTAAAGATTTTGTTTACAAAATCTTAATTAGATATAACATCTTAATTGTGTATAAATCTTAATTATATTAAAGCAAATATCACAAAGATAAAGGAAAATATGAGTTACATTTACTAAGGAAACTTTTTCCTTAAACATTTAAGTTGGCATAGAAAAGAAATGGAGTAAGTGAATTTCCAGTTGAATAATATTTATGGTATGTACAGTGTCTAACCTTTAAAAGAGATCTATCATTTTCTGTGATATATACAAAGTACTAAAGTATTCACATGGTATGTAAAAGGAAAAAATACAAAAATAGAAGGCAGAGAATTCTAGGGTAAAAGTCTTGAGGCAGGAAAGAACTGGAGAATAAATGAAAGTGAAAGGAAAAGAGTATAGCTAGAACAGAAATGATATGAGGGCCTCAAATTAGTTTGGTGGCACATGCAGGCCAATTAGGCCATGCCATGTCTTCAGGCTTATATTAAGGTGACTTGTTTTTCTATATTAAGTGTTATCAGGGGTTATTGAAAGGTTTCATGCATGAGGTACACCATAATCAGATTTACATTTCAAAGAGATTATGCTTACTTCTATCGGGAAAATGTATTAAACTGAGTCAAAAATGGAACAGATAGGAAACTACTGAAATAATCTAAATAAGAAATCATATGGCGTAGATAGAGAAGTGATTATGGACATAGAAAGAAATGTATTTATTTGAGATATATTATGTAGATGATAGGGAGATTTTAGATGATGCAGAGTGGAAGAAAGCATAAATCGTTCTTCCAAAAAGACACATGCACTCTTATGTTCATCACAGTACTATTCACCAAAGAAAGACATGGAATCAACCGAGGTGACCATCAGTGGCGGATAAAGAAAATGTAGTACATATACACAGTGGGACACCATGCAACCATAAGAAAGAAGGAAATCATGTCTTTTGCAGCAACATGGATACAACTGGAGGCCATTATGCGAAGTGAATTAGGCAGGAACAGAAAACCAAATAGCGCACGTTCTCACTTATAACTGGGAGCTAAACACTGGGTACTCACAAACATGAAGACGGCTACAATAGATATTGGGAACTAATGGTGAAGAGAGAGGGAGGGAGGTTAAGGGTTGAAAAATTAAGTAGGTATTATGCTCACTATCTTGGTGATGGGATCATTCATATCTCAAATCTCAGCATCACACAATATACCCATACAACAAATCTGAACATGTGCACTCTGAATCTAAAATTAAAGTTGAAATTACAAAAAAATAGAATGACATCTAAAAACTGGTAATTATGTGTAGTGATATATGTGTTTTGGTAATCATTTCACAATGTATATGTATAGCAAATTGTCACATTGTATACCTTAAATATATGTAATTTTTGTCAATAATATAGCAATAGAGGCAGAAACAAATAAATCTGGATAAACTAGTTAAAAAAAAAACAAAAAACAAAACAAAACTCACCGGGTGCTGTGGCTCACACCTGTAATCCCAGCACAGGCATAAGCCACAGCGCCCGGAGGCCTAGGCAGGTGGATCACTTGAGTTTAGGAGGACGAGACCAGCCTGGCCATCGTGGGGAAACTTCGTCTCTACTAAAAATACAAAAAAATTAGTAGGGCATGGTTGCACACATCTGTAATCCCAGCTACTTGGGAGGCTGAAGCACGAGAATCGCTTGAACCTGGGAAGCGGAGGTTGCCGTGAGCCAAGATCGCATCACCACACTCCAGCCTGGGTGACAGAGTGAGATGCTGTCTCAAAAATTAAAAAAAAAAAAAAAAAAAAAAAAAAGACTGACATCTAAAGTTCCACATTGAGCAGTTGGGAACTATTCCTATTTTTTGAGTTACAGAAGGAATGGCTATATGAGCAAAGGCACAGGAGTTGTAATTTGGATATGTTACATTGAGTTAGCCAATAGGAAATGCCAAGTTAGCATTTGCTGTAGTAAATTGTGTGGTATTTATAGTATTTGTACTGCAAAAAAAAAATGGATTCCAATATTTTCATGTTAAGAAAAATGCCACATTTAGTTTTCTTTGTCACATAGGCTTCTGTTTATTGACACTAAATGAAGCTGGTTAGCAAAAATATGGGTTTCTAGAGAAGCCAAAGTGGTCTAGAAATACATAACTTCTATGTAAAATAATTCAATAAAATATTGCTGGAGAAATCTTCCACATTACTGATACATAAGAAAAATAAACTATCTTTACTGAGTTGGGTGATTCATCTTCTTAGAATATAGTGCTTATTAAACCAGAATACTGGTTTTGATTTCTTCATGAACCAGATACCTGTCTTCAAAAATAGAAAACCTGTGTTTTAAGGACTCCAATACAAGCTTTTTTGTTGTTGTTGGCTAGTATACACTATTTATAACAAAACAGAAAAGAAAAAATATTATTATCACATCAACAAAAATCATGTCATGACTATTGGACCAACAATTAAAAGTGTATTCTCAATGCTGATAAATCAATAGGAGATATTATTTAGATCTGCACATTTTAATCGTTAAGAGCCCAGGTTCAGACTGCACAGGTTCAAATCTTGGCTCTGCCAGTTACTACATATGTAACTGAACAAGTTCCAAAGCTTCCTCACGCTTCAGTTTCATTGTCTGTAAAATGGCGATAGTAAAAACTTTATAACAGGATTTTGTAGGAATTGCATGTGAGTATAAATATTCTCTAATACACATTAGCATATTAGAAATTAGTAAGTATTGACACACTTTATATAAATAAATACTTACAAATTGTGTATAAATATTTCTGAAGTCTACAACACAGGTAGATGTGTCAGTATATTTGAACAATATTAAACCACATTTGCCTTTTCTTAGTTTTCTGCTTTTAGAGATGTATTGGACATTTGCTCTTTCTTGGAATATTATGCAACATCCTTTTCTGTTAAAATTATACTTTTTAAATATAATTCACAAAGATATATCACAAAATAGCACCTTTTTTCAAGTATGTTATTGACAGCTGTATGACAAGTCTTTTGCCACACCCTACTTTGGGAGCCTAGAGATTTCCATTTGTGTATTAGGTCTAGATAACTTAAACAAATCAGACAAGTCGAATAAATTTTTGTTTTTGGTTCTTGGTGGATATGCCAGGCCATCTTGTCACACGCATATAAAAACATTACCATCCTCTGAAATCTTTGTCATAGCTGGTAAAAACACCAAAGCTGAATGGACCTCCTCAGGAGTAATTGAAATGATTACCTGTGACTTCGTAGCTTAAAGCTGCTTTGCTTTTTTTATATAGGTACACTCTTCCCACTCCCAATACTGGCAGTTTTCAATTTTTTATTTCTTAGGCTGCCACATACACTAGTAAACACTTCCAAACCTGGCTGCCTTCCCTATATATCTCGTCCTCACTTTTGGAAGGAGCCTTCTTTTACAGAGTTTCCAAACACGTAGGACTTTCAAATACTTTAGTTTTCTCAGTCTTTTTTCTCAAAAAGTACAGCACCATCGCTAAGGTGATACTGATCGTTTCAACTTTCAGCCACTTGTCCAAATTTATATCATGTTGACACTGACCAATGTCTCCTCTGTCTCATAATTTTTCTGGCAGTTAATGAGAAGTAAATGGCTAGAGTATTAGTCCAAATCCTAGGGCATCAGTGTCCAGATTATAAAAACCACATTCACATATGGCAATAATTGGCAAGTTCTTTTAGGTGATCATAGCATTATTTCCAAAGACTCAATGGATAATTGAATAATTCCATAGTGCCAAATAGGAAGCTCTATCGAATAAGTATATACTGTTTCTCTCTCTCTCATTGTGTGTGTGTGTGTGTGTGTGTGTGTGTGTGCAGTTACTGCTTTTCCATGGATTTTTCCATTGAAGTAGATTCATTTGAATAATCTGTACCAGAATTTGTACAATTCTACCAAAATTCTAAAGTTAACTTTATACCAAATGCAAGTTCAGAAATAAGATAATTCATTTCCACGCTGCATAAAGTATTGCAGAATTAAAGTAACAGAAGGCAATATCTTTATACATCTAAATACCGGGATACTAGGAGCAGCGGCTCAGTTTTGTAAATGACTTTTTATCAAGAAGCTTCATGTTGTTTATAGAATGCTATTTTAACTAAATTTTCTTGTTATTTTTATTCTTCAAAAACAAAACAACATTCAATCTGTTGCTATTAAGGCATTTATTAAATTCATATTTTAGGATTCAATTTTACATACAGTACCCTTACTTATAATGCTAAATATGCTCTTTTGTCCCCACTGGTTTATAAGACTCTGCCATGCTCCTTTCAGTTTCTTTCCAACCTCTTTCTATTTGCTCACACTTGGTAATAAGTTAAACATTTCTCAGACTCACAAGTAATCAGCAAATGAGGAGAATATTGTGGTGCTTCTAAAGGAATAGCAGACATTTAAAGGAAGTGCTGTACCCAAGGTATTTCAGAACTGACTTAATGGAGTGGTATCAGAACATTTCTTAGAGCAGAAATTATTTTAAATGAGCTTGAACTATATAAGCACAGCTTCCTTATTGAATGGCATCTTTTCATGTAGGAAAAGGAATAGCTTCAGATCAGGAGGCAGCAGAGTTGTCTATTATTTCTGATCGACACTGTTTAGCTGGCTAGTGTCTTACATTAAGAACTAGTCCCAGATCTCAAAGCCAATGGATGGTGGAGATGGACTTGCCAAAAGATCTTCCTTCTTCAACACACATGCTGCTTCCATTATGCTCACAGCATAGAACCTTAAGAACAGCTAACAAAATGTTCCTGGGTCAATTTAAGAAGGGATGTATGTGCTTTTGACTATACTTTACTCGGCATACATGTGTAAATATACTGAAGTCCAGGAACAGTGTCATAAAACAAGCCAGTGGTGTGAACTTTGTTGTAGAGAGAAAAAAAAGACAGCCTCTCATAAAACATACATAACCCATCATTTCTTTCTCTATCACTTACTATACGTACAGGATTCTCTTGTCAACAGCCAAGATGATATTGATTCTGTCTTAGGAATCTTCTCAATTTCACATTACAGAGGAATACACAGCAACTACTGATAGAGATAGATCATTACATACTCATCACATGAATTGGGTAATTTTGGTGAATAGTAACATTTTGAATATTTCAGCAACAATTTTTTGGGAGTTATAAAAGACTTTCAAATATTTTTGTGGTGTTTTACATCTACATTCATTGCTGGTAATCTAATATCTAATTTTTGCTAATCAAGATCCTAAATAGGCATATAATTAAGTATAAACAAAGAGTTTAAAAATCTTGCCATGTAGCCTCCTGGCTTAAAAAAAAAAAAAAAAGTCCATGGGATTGTTTCATTTAAAATCTCATATCCTAGAGTAAATAGACTTCTTCATCTATTTAGCACTCATCTCCCAGGATCAGAAGATGACACAAGATGGTTCAATGATTACATTGGAGAATGTGTTTCCCCTAAAGCAAAGATAATATCCCTGTAGTCACCTTTAGTTTCTTATCTCAAGTTCCTCTTTCATTTGCTGAATTTCTATTCCTCTGTGTCAACTATAACTTGAAAATTAAACACCTTTGGGACACTAGAGAATAGCACGAGATGAACACTATTCTGACCACAGCTGGAGGCCACCGAAATGCTGCTGCACCAGAGGAAGTGAAAGGCTTGGGTGTCCTGGGAAGATAACTGTAGGAGCTGGCACTTACATGTGGTTTCCCCCATTATTTTATTATTTTCTATTTGAATTATTTGTACTTGCACGTGTGTATATCTTTCTTCTATGTATTACTAGTGAGACTAGTATTGACTAGTAATGACTAAAGAACAAGTTATTATTTTTAGAATTATGCTATTTTTCAATATCATCAGAAATTGCCTTGTGCTCAGAATTGTGAACATTTTGAACAAAGTTATGCTTAAATACATACTTATTTTGCCCGTAGGTACCTGTACGGCATTTATAAATACCACCTTGTTCTGTTATTTTATATAGCATTATACACAATATATACCATTGCTTATGAAAAACAAGCCCAAGAGTTTTAAATGTTTCCAGATTAGTTATAGAAAGCATATTAAGATCAAGTTATTATACCATGAGCCTCTACTGGAAACCTCTTATAATTTTTAATTGTAGGGAATTCACATAATAGCTTAGAATTAAAAGAGAGAGGAGCTATTTTAACATTTTATGGCATCAGTTTAGGTCATCTGAGGCCCCCAGTTTTTGCACAAACGATAAAAGGCTCTCTACTGACAGAACAAATTGAGCCATGAGAGAGGGTCCTTACTCTAGATAGGGTTTCGATGGGTATAGTCACTATGAGCTTCAGTTTTTCAACCACTCTTTCTGGCTGCCTGGTGACTATGCAGCTCTCCTGTTTGTAATATTAACATCTGTGCATGCTTCCATTTTAGTATATTATATTGTCATTATCTTTCTTCGGGGCTTTGGCCCTATTACACTGTAAATTCAGTGAGAAGAGTTATGTCCTATATATCCTTGTGTATCAGATTTCCGAATACTGCCTAATACAAAATTGGTAGTTATTATTCATTGACACAAATAAACTGCATGCATACATACATGGATACGTGTGTGGCATGGGTGTGCACTGATAATACCTAGTATACATGTCATGGCATGGTATGAGTCTCTGTTCCTACTTCTCTTCTCCCTCCTCTCTCTTACTCTCAATCTTTCTCCCCAGAAGTTCTTAGGTTCTATAGGAGAAAAGAAAGGAGAAAAATAAGAAAATGGCACTTAGACTAGAAAATCAGAAAATTGCCTACATTTTGGAACCTGGAGAAAAAATAGGTGATACTGGGAAGGAGATTCAGAAAAATGACAAATGGTAAAAACCGATAGTAGAGATCAATAATTTCATAAAAAGCATAACTAAGAGCAAAATATTCTGAATAACATATGGTAGGTGAGAGAACCAAGGAAATGTGGATTGAGCAATCATTCTTTGAGCCTATGGAAAATCAACATTTGCACTCCTCTGGGGAAGGATGTGTGTGTGTTCTGATTTCACACAATTGTTTAAATGCAACCAACACAGTACTTGTGTAAAGTATTACACATTTTCAAATATAGACAGTACAAGAAAACTCATAACTAATATCAAGTCTTGTGAGTTACTCTACCATTCTTTAGAGGCGTCATTATTGTATTTTTATACGTGGTCAATAGATTATGCTTGGCATCTCCACAAGCAAAAGTTCTACAATTAGGTTTCTGATGAATGTAAGCATGTGTTTGGAAATGAAATGCATTTAACCATGGACACCATCAACATAACCTTTCTGTATCAAGCTGGCCAGCCATCTGACCATTTACGTGCTAACTTTGATACTTTATTGGATTATTATGTGCAAATGATTGAGGGCTAGGATACTGGAAAGATTTTTAGAAGTCAAATCATTCAATAGAAAATAGTCTGAAATGAAAAGAATTTGAAAGAAGCCAGGACAACCAAGATATACAAACTATCATCATATCCCCGTGCCCCACACCCAAAATATCAAATCGAAGGATGAAAAAATTGCTCAGAAAATGAACTTCCTTGATAGCTGTTAATAAAGCACAAAATTGTACCTTGACATCTTGTCTCAGGAAAAGGACAGTAAGTTGTCTTTTCACTGCAGAAAGCATACTTTCCATTTATCAACAATATGGCTTTCTAAAATCTCTCTTCAAGTTATTATGGTCTTTTATGACCAGAACTGATTGTGAAATATGATGTTACAAAAAATCAATAATAAAATATTCATATGATCCAAGGTTTTTCCAAATTGAATCTGACTGGGTCATGGAAGTATGCTGATGTCTGGAATGCATGTAATATGCTGCTATATTATTGATGCCTGTCAAATAACGGAAATTGTTACAAATTAATTCATTCCTAACCTAATTAACCCTGTGTGCAATATTATATATATTCCAGACAAGTACTATTTTTCTCTGGCCATAAAACGAGAAAAGACAATATTTCAACTTATCAAATCTCTTTTTAAGGCACTTAGAAACCTCAAAGACTATTGCTTATGTAGAAGTGATACAAAAGAATGCATTACCTCATTTCTTTGAATTATTTTTGGTTTAATACAAAATGTTCTCTTTCTAACTTTTTTATTGTAAAAATATTCCATAAAAGTGTCTAGGCTGTTTTTTATATATTGAATGGATAGAATATATTAATATAAATATATTGCATTACTTTTAAAAATGTGTACATTTGGGGAAGGAAATGAGGAAAGTTTCTTTGATGTTATAATGCAAAAATGATTCTTTGTTTTTTACCTACGATGTATCAGAGGTCTAACTTTTCAGGTCAATATATGACAAGACACACTTTATCATGGTATAGATAGAGATTAAGACTGGGCTTTATGGAATCGGAGAGTGTGTTGTGAATTCATTTTATAATATTTTGCTACTTCTCTCTATCCCTCTATTTACACATATCCTTCCCCAACCCCGTTTGCCAGTAATGTCATGCTTTTCCTATTGGCAGTGCAGGGCCAGATTTAAACACATCCAGATCTGAAATTTTTCTATGCTCCAAATTTATCTGGCATCTGCTCCACATCAATAGGAATAGTCCCGTTTTCTTTCTTCCTGCTAACTGATAAACCTAGTGAGTTTATCATTAAACAATAAAAGAAATGGCAAATCAAGAGAAAAATCTAATTGTTGAGACGTTTTGAACTATTTTAATCTGATTTTCTATAACCATCATTTGATATTATGTTGCAACATTTTTCCTTTAATTATGGCCCAAAATTTCTATTTGTCTAATTTAACATTTGGTTAAGTAGATTTTAAAAGGGAGGGCAGCCTTGAGTTTCAGTAGAATGGGCATGATATGGTAAGTTGGATCTCAGGGAGCATCAGAGTTTGGACACTTTCTAAGTGATCTTAGAAAAGTTATTCAGCCTCTCTGAACTTATTTTCATATATTTATATTGAGTACAAAGTGGTTGTGAACACTGAAACGACCATTCATAAAGTGTCTGACATAAAGGAGGTACTTACCAAAAGAAAGATTTTGTCATTATACAACAGTTATATTTCACAACTGATACTTCCATGCAAATCTTAACAGTGCCAATTTTCAATGGCATTGTTTTAACATAAGGTAACTCTCAAGTATTTTAGAAATCTAAGAATTTCATTTTCCATAAGAAAGCATTAGGTACCACCAAAGAGAAAACTGCAGCATATTTAAAACAGAACTTTTCCTCCTGCTTTCAAAATCTACAACAGTAAAAGAGAAGTGCTTTGTGATTAATCTCCTTTTTAGGACATAGGAAAAAGGTATACACACACACACACACACACACACACACACACACACACACACACAGTGTATACTCTGAGAGACAGAGACCTCTGTATTGTACCACATGTTGTCAAAATGCGTTAGTGAAATACCATATCTGATAAAAACTAATGTGCAGTGATGCCCCACTGATTGGAATGTCATTGATGCTGTGGCCTGTTGTTTTTGACACCACAGAAGAGGATCAAAGCATCTTTCATGGCGATAAAGCTGGCAATATGGATGGGAAATAGTGCCAGAGAGACTGATTAAGTGTTAACATTCCCACCTGGTGCCATGAAAATAGCACATAACATTTATAATTCAGGGTGATTTTCTCCTCCTGTGCCTACTTTCGTGCCAGCTATAGTATCTGAAACAGCACTGATGAACACTTTCTTTTTTATATTCTGTCCCAGGCAAGTTATGGGTTACGGCAACTTATTTTTTGTGTTATTTTTTCAAGGAGTGCCTTTTACATTTATATTACGTATTTAAAAAGGCATTTCAAGTGAACCTTTTTATGATTCATCCATTCTCCCTGGCTGTATATGTGGGTCGCCACTCTCAGGCTGTCCCTTGATTGATAAGTACCTCAGGGAACAGATTTTTCTTATAATACATTAGAGATGATTCAGGGGATCCAGGTCCTAACTTTCCATTCTCAAGGAATAATGTCAGCTAAATTTGATATTCTGAAATAAGAATAAATCCTTTTTCTGAAACCATGCATCATCTATCACAATTAGACTTACTGGCATCTATAATTTTAGCATTGTCGCTTTTTCTCCATGAAACTAACTGCAAGGTAAATCCAGCATGAGGCCTGAATAAAAAGAACCCTTTCAGAACTGCTAAAGCTGAGATGGTTAAGTGGACAAGATTGCTTTTTTTTTTTTTTTTTATTAAAAAGGAAATTTCTCTTCACAGGTTTCAATCATCCTAAATCAAAAGGGATGGTGATATTCATTTAGCTTTAGGGAAGATTCTCCTAAAAATGATTAAATGTCATTTTTAAACCAAATAAATGCTAACACATTTGTATGAATTGCTATCATCCACAGGACAAAAAAAAAAAAAGCTTTCATTAATCCCTGAAGGTGCACTGAAGTGTTCATCTTTCCTGAGTTCTGAACTGTAGCACTTATACCAAATGTCTCATCACATACTGTAGTTGATTCAGAAACACACCATGCTTCTTAATTGCCATTCTATTCAACTTAATCTCTGTAGGCATACACTGTCATTATAAGATATTATGTTTTAACAAATGGAATAAGTATTTTGCACACAGACATTCACACACATTGTATACATACAAACCATATATATATATAATATATGACACATATGTCATATATACAGTCATGTACCACATAACAATGTTTCAGTCAATGATGGACAGCGTGCATGACAGCAGACCCGTAATATTATAATGCCATATTTTTACTATACCTTTTCAATGTTTAGATAAGTTTAGATATACAATACCAGTGTGTTATTATTTCCTTAACAATATTCGGTGCCATAACATGCTGTACAGATTTGTAACCTAGGAGCAAAAGGCTACACCACAGAGCCAAAGTATGTGGTAAGCTATACTATCTAGGTTTGTGTAAGTACATTCTATGATATTTGCACAATGACAAAATCACCTAAGGATGCATTTCTTAGAATGTACTCCCGTTGTTAAGTAATGCATAACTGCATATACATTTTTTTTCAAATAATTTCCATCAGGGAATAATTTGCTGAGTGTACCTAAATGATGTCATGATGTAACAGGTATTTCTATTGCTAACTTGTAAGATTTTAGCCAGGCTTTATGGTCCATTTGAAATCACTATGTTTAGATTTTGTAGGCTGCCATCTAGGTGCCAGATAGCTGAATGCATCTTATGTTACTGATGAGGTCATCATGAAGCAGCATGCTGAGAACAGCAGGACTGTCACCAGGCTCTGGAAATGAGGCAGTCATGTAAGTGTGTCTTCATTTGTATTCTTTCATAATTTATTTGCATGAGCTTTCACTCTTCATAATCAGTGTGCTTTGGATCTTTGATTAATACAGTATAGATTGCTTTGTATCACAGTAGCATTGATTCCCACACTATTAAAGATCTTTGTTAGAAAAAAAAATCTTATTTGCCCCATGTGATCCTCATAATTTATAGAAAAAAGTTAGTTACTTAACTCTAATGTCACTATGAGGAGAAACAAAACCTAAAATACTAATTAGAAACTACTTTAGAAAATAGAAAAGTAGCTTTTATATAGGCACAAACATTAATTTCACCCTGTGCTGATTATTTTATGGTGAAGAAGGTAACTAAACTTGACAAAATTTGAAATTTGACTATATGATTTGAGGTAGTGAAATTGACCTTTCAAAACATATTTGACTTCTGTGAAAAATTCCATGATAGCACCTCAAATATAATCAAATGGACAAGGACATGTTGAGATGCCTAGTAAAATGAAAAGCATTATAAAATGTTAATTCTTGGTGTATGTGTGTGTACATACAGTATCAAATTAATATTAAAATTAACTTACTTCTAAGTTATTCCCACTAAAAAATCAAATTTTAAATTCTTAACAGTTTATAAAAAATATATACCTGCCATGACATGAGAATATTTCTTTTTATATTACTGATGATAGTTTTAAACAACAGTATGTAGTACTTAGAAGCTGGAATTACAGATGTAACAGGGGAAGTGATAATTTTTGCTTTTATTCACTTTTTGTTACCATTGACTAACAGATCTCTTTTCAAATTGTATAAAAGTCACATGCCAACTTTAAAGTAAACATAAGACTGTATATTTGGCTTTGTAAAATATATGATATAATGCATGGAACCCACAGGGGACATAGACTTATGAAAATTTCCTATATTTTACCAGAAGTAATTTAGTGTCAACTTGAAGTATATTGTAATAAGTTACAGATAAACATTGAAATCACTAGAGAACCTATGAACAGATAGCAAAAAGATCAATGGAGGATTGAAAATTACATATTTACTAATCATTGTGTTAAACTAAGAGTGTAATAAAAACAAAAGATTAAAGGAAAAACAGAAGAACAAAACATTATTCAGAGAAGCAGAAAACAAACAGCAAATGGCAAACCTAAAGCCAAATGCACTGTTTAAATTAAATGTAAGGGAATGAAACTTTTCAAACATACAGCAGAATTTGTCAGATTGAATTAAAAAACCAAGATCCAATTATATGCTATCTATAAGAAATGCACTTTAAATTTAGAAACAAAAATAATTTGCAAGTGAAAAGATTAAAGAAGATTACTATGCATATTGTAAAATAAAAGAATTGGCACAGCTCTATTATTACACAAAATGGATTCAAGGAAAATAATAGTATCTGGGTATATACCCAAACGAATACAAATCATATTATTACAAAGATATGTGCACATGTACGTTCACTGCAACACAATTCACAATAGCAAAGACCTGGAATCAACCTAAATGCCCATTAATTACAGATTGGATAAAGAAGATGTGGTACATATACACCAGGGAATATTATGCAGCCATAAAAAGGAACAAGATTATGTCCTTTGCAGGGACCTGGAGGGAACTGGAAGCCATCATCCTCAGCAAACTAACACAGGAACAGAAAATCAAACACCGCATATTCTCACTTGTAAGTGGGAGCTGAATGATGAGAAGATATGGACACATAGTGAGGAAAAACACACACTGGGGCCTTCTGGAGTGTGGTAGGTGGGAGGAGGGAGAGCATCAGGAAAAATAACTAATGGATATTAGGCTTAATACCTGGGTGATGAAATAATCTATTCAACAAACTCTTATGATAGAAGTTTACCTATGTAACAAATCTGCACATGTATCCCTGAACTTAAAATAAAAATTAAAAAAAGAAACTATAAAGGGCATAATGAAAAGATCAATATAACAAGAAGAAATAATACTTATAAATGTATCTAAATCTAAAAAGAGCAAAAAACTGAGGCAAAATGCACACAATTTAAAGAAGAAAGGTAAGATCAGAAAGGAATAATTAAAACTGTCTTTATTCCATAAACCATGACTGTGTATGTAGAAAATCCTAGTGAATCTACCAAAAAAAAAAAAAAAAAAAAAAGAATTGCATAACTGCAAATGAACTCTCACATTTTAAGCTTTCTCTAAAAAAACATCTTCCCCAACTTCAGAGTTTTCTTGAAATTTGTGGAATTAATAAATAAAAATAAAAGACAAACATTATTATAATCCTTAAGTCACTAAATCCTTCAGAAATACTGTTTACATTACATTTTGATTCTATTATTATCAGAGGTTATAAATATATGCGACCAAAAGTCCTGAAAGAAGTGAAACCAGGAAATACATAGGGAGTGATGTGCTGACCATAGAAAATCGAGGTGCGAAGACTTTGATAAACTATATAGGTTCCATACTTCTATGTCTTTTAATTGTTACTTAATTTTCTTTAAGGATTTTGTTTTTGTTTTCTGTGCCCCTCTTTTCTCACCCTTTCAACATAATCATGCCTACTTGTATCATCCTCAAAGCCACTCTTCAATACTCTTGGCCATTTCACATTGGACAACAAATCCCAGGATATTATTCAGACACTAAATGGAAAATATTCCAAGTTATATTGCCAGCTCCAAAGTGTTGAAAATACAAGTGCCTGTGCCAAGGAAACATACGCTGAGGTTAAAGAGTCCCTTGGAAGTATTAATGATATAGACACTTAATAAACAATTCCAGAGCTGGCATTTGCTGAAGAAAGACAATCCATATTCACTAAGCCAGAATAATAAACATGAATTTTAAGAGACAGTTGATGGCTTGGACCATGATCTCCTAAATCCATTGGGTCCTTTGGCTAACACTGAAGAGAATGTTAAACTTGATCACATCTGAAAATTCTGAACATGTCTTGACTCAATTATGATTATAATTTGTTTCTTTCCAAGCTAAGTAAATGATACATATGGAAATACAATGCAGAATTTCAAAATCCTCCTCTATTACTCAAATCACAACACCGTCTTTTGTCCTACTTTAGGCACCAAAGTTTGCATGGTTTCACTTAGAATGTTGGTTGAAATAGTAAATGTCAAAAGCAAGAACAAAGAAATTGTAATATTCACCAAAAAGTCAATTTCTTCAAAATGTCAGCACTCTTTTGTCAAGGTTCATAGTTAGGAGAACAAAGGGAAATGTGTTGATGTTAAATGCTTCATTTTGTATTTCTTTTGTTTGTAATCCATAATCTGAAATGCATTTTATTTATTTTTATAACATAGGGAGGGGCATCATATATGTACACACTTTTTGTCCTTAAAATAATTTCTTAAATAATGACTGCAACCATTTGTAAAATGCTTACTGTTTGCCAGGTATCGCTTTAGCATTTTATTTAATCTTCATTACAGACCTTTGTAGCAGTACCACTATGAACTCTATTATATACATAAGAAAACCAAATAGCAGAAAGGTGAAGTAACTAGCTAGGAAATGGCAGAGTCAGGATAAGAACCTAGGCATTTTGGCTTCAAAGACTGTGCAACAAATCATGATGCTTAAAAAAAACACACACAGGCTAAGACATCTTCAGAAGACTAAGATTTGCTTTTTTGCTATTGCTGATACTTCATATATTTGTCATAAAACATCAGAAGTCCAATTAAATTACCTAGCTCTTATATTTAAACAGATGACAAATCACAAGGTGATGAAATATCAGGAAATTCACTTTGTTTATTGACTTCTAGGAGTTTACTTCTAATTAATATCTATTATGAATATCTATATAGATATCTATGTAGAATATTAAATTGGATGGTATATATAATATCTCTATTCTGTTAGACTTAGTTAACAGACTGTGTCCCTGTTTTTTGGAGAGGTGAATAAGTAAGGTATTTGGAGGATGTAAGACCCAGGCTATGAAAAAATTTTAAAAACAAAATACACAATAAGAAAGGAAGGTATTAACATAATTTAAGTTAGACTTAATCTCCTCAAAGTGCTTTTTGATTAACCTACTTGTCATTGAGAAGATATACCCCAAAAATTCTTATCAATACTAGCTTAAACAAAATTAATGAATTTTCCAAAGCAGTCTGACATTATTCTGTGCATTTATAAGGATAATTGTGATAAGGTCTTCAATTTCCATTTTTCCTTTAAAGCTATTATATTGTATCTTTTTCCTATCCCTTACAATTAGTACTCACATAGACTATTATGCTTTTTACTCACTTGCCTTTTACTTTTACATGTCTACTTTATATATAAAGAACCCTGGCTTGAACTGCTCAAAGGGCTGTACAGGTACCAGCTCATTAAAAACTCTGCTGAAAGAAGTCAGTGAACATTTCAGCAATTGTACTGCTTTCTACAGAGAACAGAGAGCTTAAAAGCATGTGAAGCTCACCCTGTGAGGTTTCCATCAGAGATCTGACTTGGTATAAGAATCTTAATTCTGAGGTGATGCATTTAGTTTGCTTCCAAGTTTTAATTCACAAGATTTGTAACTTGTAGTCATAAAAACCACAGGATATGAGAATGGCATTATGAAACAGAATGTTTGTGGGGGGAGGGGGGTGGCATTTTATTGTAAAAAGAGAAGAAAGAAGGAATGGGCCCAAAGATCTCTTAAGGTCTTCTCTAAACTTGTATTCAATCATTTACTAAAAACATGTTTTTCTTGAATGTTTAGAAATTGACATATTATCATTGACCTAGGAAACATAGGTTTGGCACTGAAACCAAAAATATTTCTCTTTGAAGGCTATCAAATAAACGAACTAAAATAATAATAACAACAGTAAAGTAGATTAATCTAGCTATGCTTAGTGCTCTGGTGCCCCAGTATGGGATAGGCCAGTAAAAGCACGGTTAGATGTGAGCGTGTGTGCGTGTGTGTGTACATGGCAGGGAGTTGAAAGTGCGAGGCAGTAATAACAGAACATCTCATGATTTTGAGAGGCTAAAACTAAGGATTATTACTTCCCACTCCCATACTCTCTCTACTTCTCCCATGTTAGACACCATAAAAGGTGATGTCTCTCACATTTGTTAGTTTCTTTTCCAGAGGTTTCTAAATAGGCTCAAGATACAATTTTCCTAAACAAAGCAAACAAAACAATATTCTCTCTTATTCCCCTTCTCCACATCAAAATGCTGATGTAACAATTAAGATTTCCTCTTGAAAACATTTATGGAAAGAGTATCCTATTCTTTCTCTTTCTACTTTCTTATACCCATTCATTCTCTAACTCCTACCAATTCAATGAAACCATTTGGATACTGTCAAAAATAATCTCCCAGTTGCTAACTCCAAAGGCTCTTTTTCTTCAGTCTACTTGATCTGCTATGCAACATTTGATACTTCTACTACTTTCTTCATCTTAAAAGCTTTCCTAATCCTGACTTCTAAGACACCACTCTCTCATTTTGCTGTCCACCTTCTAGAACACTTCTCAGAATCTTCCTCTGTTTGCCTTCCAGATGCTGTAGTTAGGAAGAAGTGATCAATCATAATGGAAAGGTAGTCTAAGAAAACACTGAATATCTTCCTGAATCCATTGCATTTGTCATCTAATCCATTTTATATATGCATTCAGTATGAATCTTCTTAGTTAATTCAATGTTATGTACAAAAGATTACTGAGTTTCATTAAAATTGTTATTCCCAGATCCCTTTACACAAACCTTTCCACAATTTCAAAATCTCAACACCCCGCTTATACTGACTATAACCAACTATAATCCAGCTGAGGATTTATAACGTTTGCTGAGTTGAATGTCATTTCTCTGCTCAAAATATGTAGTTGCAAATTATTGGAAAACTAAAAAATAAATAAATAAAAATAAAATAACATTCCCTTGGCTGTAGTCTATAAATAATATGTCCCCTTTTTAGTTGTTTCTACTTAACTAGTGCAGGCAGAATTCTTAACATAACCATCACTTCAACATAATCAGCTGCTTCCTATGCCAGGGTTCCTGATGTTCTTGCACGCCTGCCTCTCCCACCCACCCACACACTATTATAGCCAGCTTCCCTTTTTAATTTCTTGTTATGTTTTCATCTCTGATGGTCCCAGTTGACACTGCTATCCCATCTCAAACTATTTTGCTCTTAACTTTGTATTATTTTACATGTATTAATGTAATGTCATATAATCAAACTGTTGGTTATCATGCAACTTAGCTTTATTTATACACAGTTTTGTTATGTACTGCTTTTCATGTGTAGAATTTTTTTTTCTTTTACTTTTCTACAGTTAGTTCTTTGAAAAGGGAGAGTTAATACCATTTTATCCTTCTTTTAAATATTTCACACAACTTATCACAAAGCCAAGTATATAATGCACACTCAACAATTACTTACTGGTTGCTTACTGGCAAAGAACATTAAAAAATCACCAAGATCTCATTAGATGATTCAGGCAATCACTATGAGTTTAATGATTACACTCTAAAGAGTCAATTTTCAATAGCAATAATTTCTAGATGCTATCGTAAATCACAACTATCAGCTACATTTTACTCCACTTATATGGTTAAATTTACCATATTAAACTAAACTTTGGAAGTACATGGAAAAAAGGTAAACAATCCAAAAGAGATGCTCTAGGCCTGGAGCAGTGACTCATGTCTGTAATCCAAGCACTTTGGGAGGCCCAGGTGAGCAGATTGTTCGAGCCCAGAAGTTCAAGACCAATCTGGGCAACATGAACAGATCCTGTCTCTATTAAAAAATAAAACAAAAAAAAACAAAAATTAGCCAGGTATACTGGTGCATGCCTGCGGTCCCAGCTACTTGGGAGGTGGAGGTGGGAGCCTAGGACATTGAGGCTGCAGTGAGCTGTGATTGCACCACTGCACTTCAGCCTGAGTGGCAGAGAACTTGTCTCAAATTATAAAATGAAAGAGAGATGTTCCTAATCCAACAAACATTAGCACTGGTACTGTTTTGGTAACCATATATGTACCATTTAGACAATATTTGTATGTGGTTAGCCTCCTGACTTTCTTCACGCTCTTAACCAGTCTAATAATGCTACCAGCTGAATAATTAAGCCTTTAAATTTTGTATTTCTTCAGACTTTGTCTTTTTTTGTTAACTTATTTCATGGATTTTGATTTATTTAGTCCTTATTAGGTTTAGCAACTCAATCCTTTGAGCCAAGACTCTGTGCATTTGAAAATCTTAAGGCTTCCCCAAAACTGGTTATGGATGCTGGCTACAAAGAAGTTTATGTTTCCTTCTTAAAAACATTCAAGACACTTTTAGGCTTTCTTGGTTTCCATGGTTATGTTAGATTTTTTTTTAACATTTTTATTTTAGAGAACAAGCTTTGAAAACCGGTACAATGGTCAATGCCCATGAGGAACAGGAATTTATCAAACTTCCTGAAGCCCAGCAAAAGGTAATAACTTATATCATTATACATATATTAATCTATGTTTTAATGTCAAATTACTGTTCTTTTAAATTTGATAATTTTAAGTCTGATTTTTGAAACGTGAGAATAACAGAGAACTATGTTAATGTGTGTTTTCAATTCTGAGACATTTTTCTTTTTCCCTAACCAAAGAAACCGTGAAAGGTGCTTCATCTACAAAGGATTATATCCAATTCAAAGGACCAACTTCATAGTTGGCAAGTATCCACTTCACAAGTATTGGAAGACAGAATTCTACTCTCTGCTTTCAGGCTAGCCAAGCCACAGCATGGTTCTGACCAAACAGATCCAAATCCACAGGGCTTTTCTGAGTATTATTCACAATTTGCTATGAACGGATGGCTAGACTGAGCTTAGGTAAGCCAGCCTGGAGAAGCCAGAAAGTCTGGTAATGTATCAGAGCTGAGATTTATATCATTAATTTTACTGCCACTGTACAGCCCATTCCTTTGTTTCTAGAAGGTCAGGCCACATTCAACTATAACTTGTTATTCAAAATTTTATTTAAATACTTTCAGAGAAAGTTTGTTAAGATGGTTACAATAGAAAATTAAATTTTCTGAAAGCCACTGCTAACATGAATTCTACTGTAGGCACAGAATATTCATAGCGTCATCTAACATTGTCTACTTTGGTCTTTCATGATGATTTCAATAGTTATCTTGTCTTGAGGTGACTTAAATTTCCTGGTCTAAGATGAAATAAAAATGGGCATAGTAATTAAGAACATGGGCTTCAAGCCAGACACTTCAGTTAGAATTCTGGTGTTACTATTTACAAGCTATATACCTTTTCAAAAATTACCTAATCTCTCTGTGCCTCAGGTTTATCTTTTGTGTAATGGATTGAAATATTAACTCCCTAATACTACAGTAGTAGAAACTAAACATTATTAAATTTAAGGTACTGAGAACAGTGCCTGGAATGTAGTAAGCAATCAGAAAGCACTGGCAATGATAATGACAGTAATGATGATGATGAGAAGTTTATAACTACATCTGGGAAGGCTTACCTCTTGACTCCATTTATGATCATTGCACATAATATGTCCTTCTCTACTTACTTCTCCTAGGAAATAGAACTTTCCATAAAAATTACTTCTGTATGACATTTAAGCTGGTGTTGTGTCGTTGGCATGTTAGAAAAATAAGGAAAACAAGGAAGTTGATTAACACAAAGTTTTATTCTCTGTATTATAAGATAGGGCCAAGTAGTCTGGTTGAATGCACATAGTCGGGAGACTGGAGTCAAACACAGGAAAGCAATAATGTGAAAGTGGAAGCAGCCAAGGGGTTAATAGGGTCATTGCTAAAATTGGTGGCACACACTAGTTCAGAAGACATATTATAGGTTTTTTTCCCCTAACAATCAAGAAACCCATATATAGAATGACTGAATTTTAGAGGTAAAGGAGATATTAAAGAATAACTTTCGGAGGTATGACATATTCATATTACAGGATAAGAATATAGTAACACTAAGCAACTTTAATTTAAGATTTTCTAAATATCAATCCAATGTAACTTCTTCTACCTGACAGGTGGATGCAAAAAAGGTGCCTGTATTTGTAAACTTTAAATGTGCAAGTCTTCACAGAATAAAACTAGAGTGAAAGCTTGTCAATTCTGTATTTTGCTAACAGATGGCATGATTTGCCATTCAAAATAATATTTTTCTTCGCTGTTACATTTTTCATTAAATGATAATATTTGTATTTGCTATGATAAATAACTCCTCATGTTGAAAAGTATAAAACTATAAGATTGAAATATGTATTCAGAATAGGAAGATGATTGTAATAGAAAGAGATTAAACAAACAAGAAAAACTTACGAGAATATGGAAAGTATTGCAAGTATCTATGGGAGAATCCTTTAACAATAGGAACAATTCCGAATGCAAGAGACATTAATGGATCATATAAAAATTGGTATACCATCACACTCTTAAATAATCAGAAATAACACTGAAAAATAATCCATGAAATGAACAATCTTTTAATTACATGGCTAAAGAAGGCCAACATCAAAATAAAATGCTTATTAACCTAATGACAGCTCTGGAAATATTTTCATTTATAAATTCCTTAAACATTTATTGAATGGCAATTGTGGTCCACGATCTTTTCAAGGTGCTTAGGATTCATCAGTAAGTAGAAGAAAGAACCTTGCCCTTTTGGAATTTATGTGGTAGTATGCAGTGAGCAGAGAACAGAAAAACGGAGAGAGGAAAGGAAATAGACAAGCTCTCACAAACATAATAAATATGCATAATATGTTGTTTATATGATACCATAATAATATGAAAAATCAAAAATACACTGGGAAGCTAAAGAAGGGAGTATGTGAATGGAATATTTTGAATAAAAGTTAGCTCATCACTGATCTGACCGAACATTTAAGGGAGCTGAGGATATTAGTCATGCAGATACCTGGAAAAGACTGTTCCTGCCCTAGTGAACAGCCAGGGCAAATCCCAAAGATAAGGATATATTAGAGGGACATCAAGCGGTCTAGTGTGCCTGGAGTGGTAGGACGGATGGGATGAGTAATGAGTCTCAAAAGTCAAATTGTATATGGCAGTCAAAGTCCTGTAAGGATTTTGGCTTTAATTCTGAATAAATGGGAAAACCATTGGAGGGTACTGGAGAGAAACAACAACTGACTAATTTTAACAAATAATATCACCATACCTGCACTGGGAATAAATGGTAGAGGGTAAGAATGGCTCAAATTGAGGCTGAAATACAGTTCATACTGGACTAGAAAAAAAGTGGGGAGTTTGTTGCTGAAATGCTGTCTGGTGAAAGTGCTGGTGATAAAAGTTGGAGCGAAAGCCACAGTTGGTTCCAAAGATTCAGGGACCTTTATTTCCACACCAAGTGAGTAGCGAAGCGTGGGGCTGGGGATACAACAGAGAATGAGAGTTCTCTTAGTTACAGTTTTCAACAGTTTGCCAGTGTAGAAGAAAATGGTCTAAAGATGTTCAATAGTTTGAAAATCAGCAAGGAAAAGAAAAGTCAGTCTGGTTCAAAACCCGCACAGAATGAGCTCATACTATTATTTGGCAGAAGTACATGAAGGGATAGCCAGTTTAAACTCCCCTTAGTCACTTTGGACATAAAAACACAGAGGTGCACAAAGAGTCATCTGAACTATTTGTATGTATGGAGGAAGTTATCTGTACTAAAGTCACTTGCTTTCTTTCTAGTGTGGGAATTCCATTTCTTCATGCCATAAAAAATAGTTGCTTTATTTTTAAAAATTCTAAATATGTTGTGGAGACTAATAAAAGCAGAATGATATTTCTTTCAAATGCTCCTGGATAATTGATATAGAAAAAAATATCAATTTTTTAATGTGGACTAAATTGCCTCTTTCATATTTTTGTAAAAGAAATTGATCTTTTTAGACCCATGTATAGGAATAATAAAACTATACGTGACAACTTACTCTAATTTAATAATCTAACCCTTCCTTTTCTCTTCTCCCCTCATTTTATATCCTCCTTCCTCCTTTCTTTTGTCCTCTCTCTCCTTCTTTTTTTTCTTTGCCTTTTTATAGATATCAGGTTTTGCATCTTAAGATCTCCTTTTTGAATTAAAGAGAAAATATGTAAAGAATATTTATATTTATAACTGGTGCTGGGATAGAAGCTTTTGAAGAAGATAGTGAATGATAGAAAATAATAATTATGGAAATTGCAAATAGAAAAAAGTAATAAGGAGTATGTAGAGCAAATACCATCAATAAAAATTATTTTAAAAACCGAGAAATATAGCTTAAACTAAAGTTGGACGCAGTGGCCCAAGTCTGTAATCCCAGCACATTGGGAGGCCAAGGTGGGTGGACTGCTTGAGCCTAGGTGTTCGAGACCAACATGGGCAACATGGTGAAACCCTTTCTCTACAAAAAAATAGAAAAAATGAGCCGGGAGTGGCGGCAGACACCAGTAATCCCAGGTACCTGGGAAGCTGAGGTAGGAGGATCACTTGAGCCTAGGGTGTCAAGGTTGCTGTGAGCCCTGATAATGCCACTGTACTCCAGCCTGGGCAACAGAGTGAGACTCTGTCTCAAAAAAAAAAAAAAAAAAAAAAAGTTAATATGTTACTATGCATAATCCTGTAATATAATAAATGCATATTGCCACTGGACCATATAATACTGATATTTTATAATTCTAATGTTATTCAGAACATGATATATAAAATAACAATTGTAAAAAGCTAAACTTTAGAAGAGTATTAGCAAGCAAGGATTCTATGGATTCTAAATTCAGAAAATATAGACATTTTGAAGATTTTTAAAAAATATCTTAAAACGTGGAGAGAAGGGTTTTAGAAAAAATAAGCAGTCATGACATACAAGTGAAATTAATACCATATGGTATTCTTCATTCACATACAATATCTTTCACCACTTTGCCCCTGACTGTAATTCTGTAATCATTTCCACCTCCTCAGTTCCTTACTCTCAGCTTCTACTGACTTAGGATCGAGTCAAACTCCTCAAATGGATAGAAAATAAAAGAATTTTCTACCTCCCACAGAGCAAGTTGAATGTTAGAACACCTTTTGGTCTTTTATATCAACTAGAATAAAAGCATAAAGACAGACTGTTATAAAACACATAAAAAAGGTTATCAATGAAAGGAAAGGAAGTGTAAGTAGGGAAAACCATGTCACCGTATAAATAGATCTTAGTTACTACTAAAAATGTAAAATTATGATACAATATGAATATAATTGCCTTTAGAATATGAAGTAAGTAGGTTGCTATTTCAATGACAGATGACATTTTTTGAATTTCATAGATTTAAATATAAAATTATTAAGATGACACTATGCCACCTCCTAACATAAAAATCTGTTATATATTAAAATAATTATTTTATGTATTTATTTATGAAATAAATTGTCCACATAGGAGAAGACAAGATCCTTTCTGTGGTCCGAAGAATTTATAACTTTTCTAAGGCAGTGAGGTGGCCACATTTTATTTTATTTTTCCTTCTTTACTTGAGTACACCCAAAATTTAAAAGGTTAATATTCAAAAAATAGCCATATCACATTTGTTTCAGTTTCCTATGTCCCTGCAATTTTTTTCCTAAGCATCATCCACTGACTTTTACAGAGTTTATCAACACCCTTATCATAATATTCTGGACTATCATTTAATGGTATATTCTATTCTATTGAGCTTCCTAGAGAATAAAAATTTAGAATACATTTCCATTCATGAAATGTTGTGAAAGAGATCATGATTTCAACTCCAAATAAGTATCTTCTGATACTGTATGCTTAACTCTCAATTTACACTACTTTCCAGTCACCTAACATTTTATATTTAAGATTTAGATAACTAAAATTATTCTGTGAATATCGTTGCTGAAATCATAATAGACATCCATCAAAATGAGCAGTGAAAATACTTAAATATGTAAATTGAGGGGTCATGTGATCCAGTTCAATTAATATGAAATCCAATTTTATTACTGAAAGAGACATTTATTAACCTCCTGTGTCTAGTAATGTACTAGTCTCTGTTTAGTTTCAGAGTGAGCTCACAAAATGCCCTCTCTTTTAGGAGTAGAAATATATTTTATTATTAAAAAGTGACATTATCAGCTTTCTCTCTCAAAAATTTTCTCATTATATATAAACCCAAATTATTGTGGCAGCTTTAAAGTGAAACATTGAGAACGCTGTACATTCATCCTACAATGTTGCTACACTCCAAATATTTTTGAAAATTCTTTTAGGCATTGCCATGACAGACATTTTATAAGCCACATGAGAAAACTTCCCCCGGTGCTTAAAATCCATGACTCATTTATTTTTAACCCTAAATGGTATTTCTTATTTGGTCATTTCTTTTAGCCACCAGGTTTGACTCTAGATCATGGTTAAGCGCTATGAAAAGCGAAATTCACCTCAAGCAAAAATCAGAATTTGTTGCTATTGCATTTAATTTAGAGGGGTCGGGGGGACAAAAGTGCTGAAGACATTTGTGGAACTTTCATGGAAATATCAGCTACCCTGCTTTATAACCGTATCTCACAAATGAGGTAACTCAGAAATGAAGGCGAGGAAAGAGATACTCAGAGATCTCCAGAGAACAGGTATGGCTGTATGGTAAGGAGACACAGGCTGTGCATTTTATCTGAGAAGTTTCCCTTTTAAAAAATTGGTCTCACCACACAGGATATCCTTTATTAAAATAAATGGCAGGCACTATAGCGACTCAGTATATCTTAGAATACAGAGCCGTATGACATTGTGGTTAAGAACTTGAACTTTGAAATCAGACAGTGAAGACTGAAATCTGGCTCCAAAGCTTATTACCTGCGTAACATTGGGCAGGTTTCAGACAATAAAGATAATTGTTTAAAGTAATAAATGAGATAATCTAAATAAAAATGTTTAGCATGGCGTCTGTAACATAGCATGTACTAAGTAATTCAGTCCTCCCATTTTCTCTCTGTTTATTAGTTTGTGTGTGTGTTTGTGTGTTCATTTGTATGTATGTGTTGTGAATGTCTGTGTGTTGTATGTCTGTGTGTGTAACATTGTCAATATATCAAACTTTACATATATAAGCTTGAAACATATGCTTTACATATTAATATATAACTTTACATATAAATTTGATATTTTGACAATTCTAAATAGGCTGTAAGAGTATTTTATAGTGAAACTAACTATAAATCTTTTATTACAGAGAACAAATATAATTGGAGTAATACTATCTTCCTGATTAAAAAAATAATAATCCATTGTATAAAGAAAATGTATTATGGGATTTGAGACTTTAATAGTTCCTTGTCAATTAGATTTACTGAGTAGGTAAATAATAAAGAAAGTTAAGTAATCACAATTATCAAAGACATAAATCTACTGTGAATCAAGTCCTGGTAAGTACTGGCATTAATATTTTTAAATTCTTTTTTGTTGTTGCTTATTTGGCTTAGTGGCAAAAGCATGATAAATAAAATAAAATAATATTCTTATGCCCAAATGAAAAATTAACATAATCGATACTTAAATATGTAGTCACATTGCAATACTATCTTAGATTGTTGATAGGCAGTACTATGAGAGTAGTCATTACTTATGGCTATCAACATTTTTCCTTAAGACTGGATATCACACAAATCAGTTATATTTTCCTATTTCATATACAATGTTAGTCAAACTCCTGCCCAATATATTTTCTTTAAAACTATGCCTTTTTAAAACTATACCATTTTAGTAATTATCTGTAACAAGAGACTGGATTCTGAAGTTGGATATATTGAGATTCAAATCCTGCCCCCATCACTTCCTATCATCTTAGGTAAAATACTTATTTTCTGACTTTTAAATTACAGAAAGACAATCACATAAGCTGATAATAATGCTGTAGTTACTAAATGAAGTATTCCATGTAAAGACTTAATAGTGCTGGTACTCATTGCACACAATTTTGTTTTTTAATTTTTTATATATTAAGATGCTGCCATTATTTTTTCCTGGGTTCCTTTATTTTAGTTTTATAGGCTATGGATGTTACATTTTTCTGTTGATAGTTTCATTATGCTCTTTCTATTAAAATTTCATTCATCTTAAAAGTTTCCCCTATTCTTATTCCCACATATAATTAGTCACCAACAACTGCCAATTTATATTATGTAACGATGCTCTGTCTTTTTTTTTCATCCCTGTTACAATGATTTAATCCACCTTGGTTAAGTATAACAGTTTTCTTTCTAGTCTGTCTAGTATTTCTTTCCTTGTCACTTCCTCCTGATTATTCTTGTTCAAAGTGGCATTCACCATCTTATTACAAATGAATGCCAAAAATTGTAATGGTTTTCTACTGCCTTTATATAAAAAGACAAACTTAAAGTTTCTAAAATCTGACATTTACATACTTCTTCAAACATTTAATCTTTTTTTTTTTTTTGCCCTCTGACATAAAATAATGTCTTCATTAATCATTTTGTACAACACATCTTTATATAATGGTGTTTACCTGCATAAAAAGACTTTATGAAAATATTCCATACCAGCTATAGAGAGTTTACCTATACTATCATCTTCATGATGATAACAGAGACCCCATGAAGGGGTCTCTAAACATATAATTATCAATAAATTCTTCTTATTTTGAGTTCTTTTCTTTGCCATCTTTAACTTGACAGTTAATCATATATTACTTTAACCAGTTTTATAATATTTAATTTACATATGCCATGTATTTACTCCATGTTAAAATAATTTTAAGCACACTTAACTATTTTATAGGATTTTATGTCTTTCTTGGCATCTCCAATGTATACTTTTTAAAACACAACAAATATATTTAATAGAATTAATACATAACGAAACTTAATCCTTGAATCCTGGCCAGGAAAAAGTAACAGAGACTGAATTTACCATCTCATATGAAACAACCAAAACAAAAAATAAGAAACAAATGAAATTTTAAAATCCATCTAAAACAACAGTTTTCAAGTCACTGGATATCAGGCAACAAAGAACAGAGATCCTTAACAAAGGGAAATGGTGACCCTATAGTGCAATATTTTACTGCTGTAAGAATTTCTAGGCTGAAACAGTAGGCCAGAAAACCAAAGTAGAGCTCAGAAAATTCTTGGATTTTAGGAGATGGAGATGAAAGTCTAGGGAGACCAAGATGACTAGAGTTTTTTTTGCAGAGAACACCAGAGAGAAGACAGCTACGCAGAGACAGAGAAAGGCTGTTTGCAAAAGTTCCTCCTTCAGTTTTTAGCAGACCATGTGTGACCAAACCTCCTGAGGCCAGGGAAAGAACTATCCAAATGTATTAGAGGCATGGGATTTGGTGCTCTCACATGACAGAGAAAAATGCTTGCTCCCACCAGCCAAATTGGAAAACCTCAAGATTCATGCAGCATTAGGTAGAGTACAGACATATCTCGATGTTTTTGTTTGTTTTGTTTTTTGAGAGGAAGTCTCGCTCTGTTGCCCAGGCTGGAGTACAGCGGCATGATCTCATCTCACTGCAACCTCCACCTCCCAGGTTCAAGTGATTCTCTTGCTTCAGCCTCCTGAGTAGCTGCGATTACAGGCATGCACCACTATGCCCGTCTGATTTCTGTATTTTTAGTAGAGACGAGGTTTTGCCATGTTGGCCAGGCTGGTCTCAAACTCCTGACCTCAAGTGATCTGCCCACTTTAGCCTCCCGAAGTGTTGGGATTACAGGCATGAGCCACTGCACCCGGCCGACATACCTCATTTTATTGTGCTTAGCTTATTGTATAGATATTGAGTTTTTTGCAAACCAAAGGTTTGTGGCAACCCTGCATCAAATAAGCCTATCTGCACCATTTTTTTCCAACAGCATATGCTCACTACTTTTTTCTGTGTCACATTTTGGTAATACTCACAATATTATAAATGATTTCATTACTATTATACCTTTTATGGTGATCTATGATCCGTGATCTTTGATGTTCCTTATTGTAATTGTTTTGGGATAGCATGAACCATGCCTATAAAATGTGGCAACCTTAATTGATAAATATTGTGTGTGTTCTGACTGCTCCATTCACTAGCAGTATTCCCATCTCTCTGCCTCTCCTCTGGGCTCCCTATCCCCTGAGATACAATATTGAAATTAACCCAATTCATAACCCTGCAATGGCCTGTAAGTGTTCAAGTGAAAGAAAGTATTGCATGCCTCTCACTTTAAATCAAAAGCTAGAATGATTAAGCTCAATGAGGAAGAGTGGCAAAAGCCCACAGAAGCTAAAAGAAAGGTCTCTTATGACAAACACCCAAGTTGTGAATGAAAAGGAGTTCTTGAAGGAACTTAAAAGTACTAATCTATTGAACAAACTAATGACAGAAAAATAAAACAGCCTTATTGCTGATATGAAAGAAGTTGTAGTGGTCTGCAGAGAAGATCAAACCATTCACAACACTCTTTTTAGCCAAAGCCCAATCCTGAGCAGTGTCCTAACATTCTTCAATTCTATGAAAGTTGGAGAAGTGAGAAAACTGCTGAAGAAATGTTGGAAGCTAGCAGAGGTTGGTTCATGACACTTAAAGAAAGAAGCTATCTGCATAATATAAAACTGCAAGGTGAAGCAGCAGGTACTGAGAGAAGAACTGAAGTAATTTATCCAGGAGATCCAGCTAAGATAATTGATAAAGATGGCTGCATGTGACAAGAAATTTTCAACATAGACAAAATAGTCTTATATTGGAAGAAGATATCATCTGAGACTTTCATAGCTAGAGAGAAGAAGTCAATGCCTAGCTTTGAAGTTTCAAAGGGCAGGCTGACTGCCTTATTAGAAGCAAATGCAGCAGCTGGTGACTTTAAGCTGAAACCAACACACATTTGCCATTCTGAAAATCCAGGGGCCCTTAATAATTTTGCTAAATTTACTCTGCCTGTGCTCTACAAATGTAACAACAAAGCCTGGATGACAGCACATCTGTTTACAGCATGGGTTACTTAATATTTCAAGCCCAGTATTGAGACCTATTGCTCAAAAAAAATTTCTTTCAGAATATTACTTCTCATTGACAATGCACCTAGTCACCCAAGAACTCTAAGGAGGATGTACATAGAAAGATTTTCCAGGCCTGTTAACACAACATCCATTCTGAAGCCCATGAATCAAGGAGTAATTTTGACTTTCAAGTCTTATTGTCTAAGAAATATATGTTGTAAGGCTATAGCTGCTATAAATGGTGATTCTTCTGATGAATCTGGGGAAAGAAAAGTGAAAGCCTTCTGGAAAAAAAATCACCATTCTAGATTCCATTAAAAACATTTGTGATTCAGGAGAGGAGGTCAAAATATCATCAGTAACAAGTTTGGAAGAAGTTCATTCCAATCCTTATGGATGATATAGAGGGATTTAAGACTTCAGAGGAAGAATAACTGCATATGTTGTGGAAATGGCAAGAGAACTAGCATTTGAAGAGGAGCATGAATGTGTATCTGAAGTGCTATAATCTTATGATAAAACTTCAGCAGACGAGGAATTGCCTCTTATGGATGAGCAAAGAACATTCTTCCTTGAGATGGAATGTACTCCTGGTAAACATGCTATGAACGTTGTTGAAATGACAACAAAGGGGCTGGGCATGGTGGGTCATGCCTGTAATCCCAGCATTTTGGGAGGCCGAGGCAGGCAGATCACCTGAGGTTGGGACTTCAAGACCAGCCTGGCCAACATGGTGAAACTTGTCTGTACTAACAATACAAAAATTAGTGGGTGTGGTGGTGTACACCTACAATCCCAGCTACTTGAGAGGCTGAGGCATGAGAGTCTCTTGAATCTGGTGGCAGAGGTTGCGGTGAGCTGAGATTGCACCACAACACTCCAGCCTGGGTAACAGAGAGAGAGACAGAGCCTGTCTCAAAATATAGGAAAAAAGGAAATGACAACAAAGGATGTAGAATATTACATAAACTTAGTTGATAAACCAGAAGCAGGGTTTGAGAGAATTGACCACAATTTTGAAAGAAGTTCTATGGTAGAGAAAATGTTGTTAAATGGCATTGCATGCTACAGAGGAATCTTTCATGAAAGATGTGGTGAACCTTATTGTCTTTTAAGAAATTACCACAGTCACTCCACCCTTCAGCAACCACCATCTTGATCAGTCAGCAGCCATCAACATTGAAGCAAGATCCTCCGTGAACAAAAAGATTATAACTCACTAAGGCTGAGATGATCATCAGCAATTTTAGTAATAAAGTATTTTTAACTAAGTACACTGTTTGTTAGACATACCACTATTGCACACTTAATAGACTATAGTATAGTGTAAACACAACTTTCATATGGACTGGGAGACCAAAACATTTGTGTGACTCATGTTATTGCTATATTAGCTTTATTGCTATAGTCTGGAATAAATCCACAATATTTCCAAGGTATGTGTATACATACAAGTTTGAGTGAAGAATGATCAGCCCTTGATTAACACTTCTCTGACTCCATGTAACAAATGTAAAAAGCAGAGCTCATAAGGATCAAACTGTTTCTCAATAATTTAACTGTGTCCCATAGAAAAGTTCAAGAATATTAATAAGAATACAAAAATATGAAGCATGCAAAAGATAAAATTCACAATGTTTGGCAACCAAAAAAATACATGGCATGCAAGAAAATACAACTCATAACAGAGAAATCAACCAGTCAAATCAACTCAGAACTGACATAGATGTTAGAATTAGTAGGCATGGACATTAGAACAGTGAATATAACCGTGCTGTATATGTCCAAATAGTGAAAGACAAGTAAGGAATATATTTTAGGAGGCCCAAAGAAAACTAGAGATAAAAACTAAAATGTCTGCTATGAAAAATACATTGGATTGGATGGTGGCAGATTAAATATTATATTGGAAAATTTTCATGAGCTTGAGAAAGCATAGCAATCAACTATGCACACTATTATAATAAACTTCAGTAGTCATCTTCTGTGTGTGTATGTAAGAGGAAAAGAACAAAGTTAAAGGAATAAATGAAACTACCAAAAATGAAGAACACAGAGAAAAAGGATTTTTAAATGTGAAGAGCACTGGACTACTTCAGTTTGTGTAATGCATTTTTAATTGTAATTCTCAATGGTGTCAGGGAAGAATATTTGAACAAATGATTTTCTCCATAACTGCAAAGGTAATTTAATAGAGAAAGGATGTTTTTTTCAACAGATGGCATTGAAATAATTAGATAGTCATTTGCAAAAGATGAACTAAGACTCGTACTTTGGAACACATAATAAAATTAATAAAAATAAATTATAGACATTGTTAAAACCTAAAACTATAAAACCTATAGAAGAAAACATAAGAGAAAATCATTGTCACCTTGGGTTAAGAGAAAAGTTGACAACCTACCTATGGCCAACAGGAGAAATCTTACCCTCTACCTGTATTTCTATAATGTATGAACTAAGAATAATTTTTTAGATCTTTTAATGATTAGCAGAATGGAAAAAGTATACTACTTCATTACATGAAAATTATGTAAAATTCATATTTTAATAACTAATTATTAGAACATAGCCATTCTGATTCATTTAAATATATTTTTATGATTGCTTTCACACTACAGCTACAGAGATGATTAGTTGAAGCAGAGTGTATTAGTCTGTTTTCACACTGCTATAAAGAACTACCTAAGACTGAGTAATTTATAAAGAAAAGACTTACATTTCCACAAGGCTGAGGAGGCCTCAGGAAACTTACAATCATGGCAGTAGATGAGGGAAAAACAAGGCATGTCTTACATGGCAGCAGAAAAGAGAGAAAGAGAGCAAGGAGGGAACTGCCATACGCTTTTAAACCATCACATCTTATGAGAACTCACTCATTATCATGAGAAAGGCATGGGGAAATCGTCCCCATGATCCAATCACCTCCCACCAAGTTCCTCCCCTGACACATGGGGATTACAATTTGAGATGAGATTTGAGTGGGGACACAGATGCAAACTGTATCACAGAGGGTGTATGGAGCACAAAGTCTAAACTGTTTATTATCTGTCCCATTAAAAGAAAGTTCCCCAACTCTTTGAATAGACAAAGATATAATAGCAAAAGCACAATAATTTTTGTTAAATTGATAAGTTGGACTTCATCAATATTCAAAATTCTGCTCTTCAAAATATGCTATCAAGAGAATGAAAAATAAAACACAGACTGGGAAAAAAGTATTTAAAAATCAAATATCTGATAAAGTACTTGTGTTTAGAAAATATAAAGACCTTTCAAAATTCCGTAGTTTAAAAAAAATCTCCCGCCTTGGCCGGGTGCGGTGGCTCAAGCCTATAATCCCAGCACTTTGGGAGGCCGAGACAGGAGGATCACGAGGTCAGGAGACTGAGACCATCCTGGCTAACACAGTGAAACCCTGTCTCTACCAAAAAATACAAAAAACTAGCCAGGCGAGGTGGCAGGCGCCTGTAGTCCCCAGCTACTCGGGAGGCTGAGGCAGGAGAATGGCATAAACCCGGGAGGCGGAGCTTGCAGTGAGCTGAGATCCAGCCACTGCAGTCCAGCCTGGGTGACAGAGCGAGACTCCGACTCAAAAAAAAAAAAAAAAAATCTCCCCCCTCAAAAAGGACAAAACCTTTAAATAGACTCTTCACCAAAGAAAATATACATATGGGATATAAGCACATGAACTGACACTCAACATCATTAGCTTTATGGAAATGCAAATTAAAGCCACAATGAGATACCATTACACACTTATCAAAATGGCAAAAAATTAAAAAGACTGACAATACTAAGGAGTGGAGAAGATATAAAGAAACTAGAGTTCTCACGCACAGCTGGCAGAGACACAAAATGTTTCAAATGCTATGGAAAACATGTCGACACTTTGTTAGAAGTGTAAAAGTCACATGATTTAGCCAGCCCAATCTTCCAAAATTATCCAAAAGAAATGAAACATGCATTTATAAATAAAGCCTTGTATATAAATGTGTACTCAATTCAAAGACTTTTGAAATTTGTGATAAACTTCAGTAGTCATTTTCTGTGTGTGTGTGTGTAAGAGGAAAAGAACAAAGTTAAAAGAATAAATGATATATTGGGGACTTTGCAGAGAGTTTACTGGGGACTATAGCATTCTGAATTGATATGCTATGCTTTCCATAGATCAAATAAAGTTAAGAATTTTATTCTGTACATATTTACAAATTTGAAAATCAAAATATTGGATTAGTAAAGTCTTTCAAGGAGGACATTTTATTCAATAAAGATAGGTATGCTTTCTACATTTCATGTAAAAGTTTTACTAAATTATAGTCATCCACAAGGAATGGGTTCCACAGGGAATTGGTTCCAGGACCCCTGTGGATGCCAAACTTTGTGGATGTCCAGTCCCTTATATAAAATGCCATAGTATTTGCATACAACCTCTGCACATTCTCTTGTATACTTTAAATCATCTCCAGATTGCTTAAAATACCTAATACAATGTAAATGCTATGGAAATAGTTGTTATACTGTATATTAAAATTTGTGTTATTTATATTGCTGTATTATTACTGTTATTGTTCTTTTTTAAAACCTTTTTTGATTCGTGGTTGGTTGAATCTGTGGATACAGAACCCATGGATACAGAGAGCTAACTATGATTCTTATAACTGAATGATCCCTCCTTACTTTCCAGTAAAATGATCTTTTATCTTTATTACAGAGATTTCTGGAAGGAATTATAGTGTCTTTCTTCTATTTTTATTAGAACTATGGAAATAATTGGTCTTACTATTCTCAGAGAGCCTAAAATTTCATTGGGCACTGGAGCATGTGAATTTGTCAACTTTATATTATTATAATTTAATTGCCAGGTAATGTACATCACCTCCATTTCTTAGACATTGATGCTACCATACATCCACAGTAATCTTTCTTAGAAAAGTAGACTAAGGATCATAGATTACCAGTTTGTTGAAGAAGCAGACACTTTCATTTAGCCTGGCCAGCTGGCACATGTCCTATAAACCAGACCAAATGTGCACATCACAGGGTAGAAAGTTCTGATCTTTTAAGTGACAGAGTCATAAAGTGGAGCAAATGATCCTTACACATAATCTCATGCAACATCACACTTCAAGGCCCTCAGTTAGCAATTTAGTAGTAACTCTTCAGTTTTAAGTGCCTACAGTTGACCATAAGTTATCTTATATCTGCCCTCTCTTATTGATTTTCCTACTCAAGAATCCTGTAAATAACTCTCATTTTTTTCATCTTTTTATGATTATGGAAGGTTTTCCTAAACCAACCATTAATTCTTAACACATAAGCAAATGTTCTTTATCTATATCTCTATATATCTGTCTCTGTCTTTTCCTTTGTCACATTTCATAATTTCTAGATAATACTTTGAAATCCAAAATACTGCAAATTTTATATACTGCGTGATATACCATAGTACACACTCATTTTTCTCTATAATACAACACAATAATAAAAATATGTACAGTAGAGTTTTCTAGCCTCCATAATTATTCTTAGATACATAATCTGACTCATAAAATCCTATAAACAAACTACATGAGAAGTTGGAGGAACACCAAAGGTAAACTAGACCAACCCCATAATAGATATATGATGATATTAGGGGAGAAAGAGATTTAGTGACTTACTCAAGATCACAGAGTGAGTAAATGCTCTAACTGAAATTGAATTGCTTTCTGCATCCATTCATTAACTAGAGAGTTCCAGTGATGAGTCAAATATTATGCTGACTACAAAAGGTATATAAAGAAAAAAGGCACCAATCCAATCATGCAAGTGATTTGAGGCTGGCAGGGAAGAAACCAAGCTATGTGTCACTCAATTCAATATATCCTTGGTATGCATTGTTCTTTTCTTAAATAATTCTGTCATTAAAAATACATAACAAACAAAATATTCATAACCTTACATCTAACAACTTGGCTTGTGGATTTAATAATTTATTTCAATTATAAAATATACCCAACTGTAAAAAAGAATTGAGTGCTCAAAAAAGAGCTACCTGCTCAGTGATTTTCACTGAATTTTATGTGCCTGAAAACTCACACAGTGACAATAAAAACAAATTCATCAGCAGTGCTAAAGCTTTGAAAATCAGGGCCTAAAATCAGCTAGAGATTGTGATTCTTATTTATAGATATGCCTCAACATCCTTTGCAATAAGATACAGTTTTACTGTTAACCAAACACATGACACTTAGCTTTAAATTGTGCTAAAAATGAAAAACAAAGTAAGAATTAATAAGGAACTTTTAATTAACACTTGTCACAATTCCTTTTTCATAACATACTATTGTATTGTTTTCAAGTGTTTTGGTGGAGGGGAGGGTGTCCATTCTTTCCATATGATGTATGCTACATGTGTAAAAGCATGTTTTCCTCCCCACACAACTCCGATGAGACCACACGTTCAACAGTATTTTCATTCGTTGATTCATCAAAGAGGAGAGAGGAACATATCAGAGCACGTTTGGCAGAAATTCTCAAAAGATTATTGAATTAATGATGAAATTGGTTAAAATCATTAAATATCCATTACTTTGATAAGTTTGTAAAGGAACATATAATTTTTGCTTATCTGCACTTATACAAAACCTCAGAGGGAATTGTGTGCTTAGAATAAGAAGAAAAGGTGATAAAACCTCCAGAAAGGAACTCTTAGAACGACAACAGAAGAACGGTCCAACAAGAAGCTGTTGGCAGCCTCACAGTTTGTGTTATTTGACATTATCTTTGATAAAACACAGGTGAGTATTCAGAGGATAAATCCTAAACTGAAGGCAAAACAGCATGGTCTATTACATTAGGTACCTCGGAGGCTGTGTTTTCTTTGATGTTCACAACCCGGAAACCTAAACTTTCCCCACAATGGCTTCACTCACCAGAAAGGCCTCTGACTAAAATGCAGTATAAAGGGATCCACTTTCTATTAATCAAACCTGAGTGGAAACAAAGGAAGAATGGCAAAGTGGCAAGGGGTAGGAATCACAGCCTTTTAGCCCCTCCACACATTTCTTTCCTGCTGTGCGTGTCTCTGTGAGTCTCAACTCTCTGTGTCACCCCTTGCATGAACACATGCACACACGCATACACATATTGAACCTCTGAGTTATTCCCTGTCACTGGGAAGAACTTAGAAAATCAGAGAAAATTTTAATTTCTAACATTAATATAGTACCTATTAATATATGTGTGTATAGGCAGGATATATGTAAAGATATATAGTATGTGTGTGTGTGTGTATATATCTCACATGTAGAAATTTAACAGGTTGGCTCAAGGCTCTCAGATAAATGTGCTGAGCACAGCCTGTCTGCTCCAGGATCCCATTACACAGGATGAATTACTTTAAAATACTACATATATATTTTTTTTCATTTTCATAGAACACCCCCAGGAGTTAATTCTGAAACCATTAATTTTTAGTACCAATGTTGAGTACCAACTTTAATACCAAATTTAACCAACCATAAGGCAACTTAATGAGTATCCTGTACTGTCAGTGGGAATAAAGAGTAAAAGGCAGAACCAAGCCTCAGCTTCTCTCTGCTGGCTGAGATTCTCCACACTGAAGGAAACCAGATACAGAAAAGTTAAGTTCTGCACATTTCAGTTATGATCAAGAGTAGATGGAGATTGCTTTCTAGCTCTGTGACCATGAGCATACCCACTTATCTCTCTGTTGTAGTTCCTTAGCTTGTAAAATCCAGGTAACAGTGTTTACTTCATAGGGTTCTTCTAATGACTACCTGGATTAGTATACGTAAAGATATGGAACTTTGACACATAGTAGGTGCCATATAAGCTATTACTATGGTAATTGTCAAAATATATTTAATTTATATATAAATGATATTTTGTTATCCATATGGATTGAAAGTATCTTCAGAATTCTTTATTAAGGCCAAAGAACTTTTAAAACTGTTTGGAAGCATTTTAATCAATCTCAGGTTAAATAAACATGCTTTCTGTTTTTAAGCTTGACCATTTTCTCAACCACAATGCCTCATTTTCTTGTAACACTGAAAAATGCAATATCATTTATGCAACCATTATGGTACTTTTGAGTTTAATATGCCTAGTAATGTTCAAAGGCTCACACAAACAGTATTTAATATGAAACTAACTATGGGAATATTTACTTGGATTTTTCATCTGAGAACATTACTGGGTGATAGCAGCCCTTTGCCACTCACACAGAAGTATTGGTTCAAACCGGTATCTCTATTGGCTCCTAAAAACCATGCAGTAATAGAATACTCAAGTCTATAACACTTTGCATCACTTAATGGTTGCTGTGCTTGTCCACATACAGGAACCTTAAAATAGATATACAGTACACTCTGTATCCACTCAAAGATTTGAGGTGAAGTCTATGGAAGTGGCTATAAATGTCAACATTATACAGCATCATATCTCTATATTTGTGTCAGGAAGGCATATTACTAGTTTAAGGCTATAATCATTCATGTCCTACCAAGTAATGGTGTGACACATCCATTTAGAAAGATGTTTTACTCACAGAGAGCACTGTAGTTTAAAAATGCATATGTACTGTAGCCTGAATATACAACATTGACTACGTGAGACATTGTTTTGCATTATGGTAACTATTATATGCAAACACTCACCAGGTTTTTTTTTTTTTTATTTGTAATTGCATTCTTTTGTAGGTATTCGTAATCATCTTTTATCAGAAAGCATGTACATATTAGGTTATTTTCTATTTTTTTTAATTCCAAAAAATAAAAATAAAAATAAATTATGGCACGTTTTCCTGTCAGGTAGGCATAACCCTATGTAGCTGAAACAGTAATCTGAGTTATATTATCATATTCAGACATATTTTTAGCTGTCAGAAAAAATAAAAGATGGACAGTTGATGTGTTTTCTTCTACTTCTAAAGAAAATACAAGGTCAATGTCATACCAAGGGAGAATCTTGAGTGGGAACAAGGTAGAGTTGAGGTAAAATTCAACACTTATTTGGGTCAATGTCTATCTGTGTAACATGAACTAATTTCCACAGTTTCTCTATCTGTAGATAACAGTGTTGACCTCAGTGATTTTTGTTAACATTTTCTTCTAAAAAATGTAATACTAGATGAAGTGTATTTAAATATGTTGGCTTACTCTTCCTTATTTTCTTTCTTTTGTCCCTGGGTATTTTGGTGGGAGGTTTAATTAACTTCTTGCCTGTATAATATATATTCCCAGAATACTAGAGTTGCTTTGGATGGTAATTCTTCTTTCTCTGTTTTAGCTGACAACACACCTTCCCTTAACTGAGTCAGCCCATGAAAATCTCCAAACCTTGTAGATGTCATGCCTTTATTTACCCCATCATTATCATTTCTTTTCATTGAGAATTATCAATATAGTGGTAAAAGGACACTCACTTCGATGCCATAAGGACACTGATTTGGTTTACAATTTCAATTCTCTGACTGTTCTCCACATAAACTTTGGCAAGGTATTTAGTATTTCTATGCTTCCATCTGTAAAATTCTCCCATCCACAAAATCAGGATAATGATAATGCTAACCAATCAGGGTTGTTCTGTGGCTTAGATTTATTACATATAAAGACTAAGAACTGTGCTTGAAATTTAATAAATGCTAATTATTACTTTTCTGTTCATAATTGTTCTACAGCTTAAAATGTTTTTCCTGTTAAAACCAAAAATAGGTTGGAAAATTAAGTAATCCATTCAAAAAGTGTTTTGGAGGAATTGCCAGGAGTCAGGTTCTATGAAAAGATAGAACATGTTCCTGTTCTCATAAAGCTTACATTCCACCAGAGGCAAAAAGATGATATAAAGTGAGTCTAAAAAATAAATAAGGTATTTTCAGGTAGAAATAAGAACAACTAAGAAAATAAAGCAAGGACATGTAGCAGAGAATAAGAGTGTAAGAGAGTGGGAGTGGAGGGAAAAGTGCTTTTACTTGCTGATATGCATACCTCTTGATGTTGAAGTGAATCAAGGCTCAGGTTCTGCACATTATTTCTGCTTTGTTTATGTACCCTTCTTCATTTCCTCACCCGAGCCCAGGGATTAAAAATGACTTTCAAACATACCATATAATTTGGTTATCTTCCTAAAACCTGTTACACTAGCAGTCTTTTCCTTTTACAGTAAATGACATTTTTCCATTGCCAAGAACACAACCTCTGGAACTATTCTGACTCCTCTGTGTTGTTTTATAGCTAAAGCAGCAGGAAATATGTCAACTCTACTTTCAAAACATACTCAGTATTTTACCCATTCTCATCACTTTCACTGCTGCCATGAGAGTCCAAGACTCCATAATCTCTCAATTAATTACTGGAAAACCTTCCTAATTGGTTTTCCACACCTGCTTTCACCTTTGCCAATGTACAGTTTAATTACAACACAGAGCCAGAGGAAACATAAATCAGATGATGTACCTCCTCAATTCAAAGGATACAATGGCTCTGATTTCACACAGAATAGAATCAGAAGTCTCACCATGTATTTCTGCTAGGCCCTACCTGATCTGCCTCACACCTCTTACTCACTTGTACCACGTTCCACTCCTCTCTTCTTACTTCATGTAGCACCAGGAAAACTGGCTTTGCTAATGGAACCAGCCCAAGAGTCCCATAAATTATATGGAAACACACACACACACACACACACACACACACACACACACACAGAAATTGATCCTCCTAGTTTAAAGTTTGAAACTTACATTTGCCTTATCTGAGTTCCTTCCTCAGGAAACTGACTCTCAGACCTCCCAGACAGTATCAAGGGACTGAAACTAACAAGATCACCATATGCAGACAATTAAGACAGCAGCGATCTCATCTATCATGATTACCTGACCACCTACTTCCAGTTGACCAATGCCTCTTCCTTACCCCGCCTTAATTCCCCACACTTAGCTACATTCCTTTCCTGACTTTTCTTAAAGAAAGTTAAAAAAAAAATTAACTTTAGTTGGGAGGTAAGAACAGATTTAAGAATTGTCTTCTGCTGACATCACCAGGAATCTAATAAAGACTTCTTCCCTGGCAATACTTGTTGCCTCAGTGATTGGCTTTCTGTGCATTGAGCAACAGGACCTAGATGGAATCCTTGGTATTTTGGAAATATTAATATTCATGAAATACACCAACAATTCTTCCATCCAGGGCCTTTGCTCATTTGCAAATAGCTGACATGCTCCCCCTTTATCAGCATTGTTTGCCTGCTCAATTCTTTCAGGACTTTTTAATCAGCTGTCACCTTTTTAGTAGGGCCCTCTTTAAAACTGCATCCCCAAACCCTAAAACTTTCTATACATTTCTGGTTTATTTTGCTTCATAGTAATTATTACCTCCAATAGATTTATTTTGTTGTATTATTATCTCTTTTCTGTGAGGGTATACATAATATAAGTACAGATACTTTTGTCTGTCATTCAATGCTATATTCCGATTGCATAGAAAAATGCCTAGCACTTAAGTGCTTTCCCAATATTTACTGAATAAATGAAAGAGTAAATGAATGTAAACCAGGAAGACTTCCCTGAGCCCAAAATATTGAGAGAGATGGATCATTAGACACTCGAGGCAGAGACTATTCTAGGCAGATGTAAAGTCCTTTACAACTGACAGCCATTAAACAAAAAGAGGAGTGACAAGACATATTTTTATTTTTTATTTTATTTATTTATTTGAGACAGAATCTCGCTCTATTGCCCAAGCTGGAGTGCAGTGGCACCATCTTGGCTTACTGCACCTCTGCCTCCTGTGTTCATTGATTCCTCTGCCTCAATCCCTGAGTAGCTGGGATTACAGGTGCCCACCACCGTGCCCAGCTAATTTTAGTATTTTTAGTAGAAATAGGTTTCACCCTGTTGGCCAGGCTGGTCTCGAACTCCTGACCTCAAGTGATCCACCTACCTCAGCCTCCCAAAGTGCTGGAATTACAGGTGTCAGCCACCACACCTGTTGACATATTTTAAAATAGTTGTTCTAATTCTATGTTAACTAAAGTGGAAGAACATGGTTGGAGTAAATTAAGTAAGGAGGAGAAACACAGGAGATAAGTTTTGAGAAGGAAGGAGAGGACAATTCATTTGGGGCCTTTTAGGCTAGGGTAATAAGTTGAATTTCACTTTAGATGCAAAAGAAAGTGCCATTGAAGGAGTCTAATGAAGGCATAGCTTATGGGAAATTGTATAATTTTGTTTTAAAGTATAATTTTGATTTTATTCTAAATAATCATTTGGATGGCAGGAAATCATTTTCTACATGGAGGAAATAATCAGGAGAAATCAAACTCAAGGTTTTAAAATCAGTAACATGCAAATTATAAAGTTAAGTAACTAAGATTATATAACTGATTAAAAAAGTGTTGGTAGATAAAAATTTCACTGTTTGAACTGACTTTGTACAAAAGTTAGATATTTCTGAATGTTCTAGATTGGTTTATCCGCAGTCCCATCACCAGAAATGGTTTATTTTTTTCAATAGCTTCCAATTGACTAATCACTCCAGTCACTCTACCTGAGTCTATTAAAAAACTATCAAAAACGTAGCAAGATGAATTTACAGAACTAACCCAAATGTGTAGTTTATTAATGTAAATGAGTACAGACTTTAAAAAGTGAAAATAGGTATTGCATAATCCAGAACACATTCCTATAACAACAAAGGTGGGCTTTAGATATAAATCTCACTTCATTTATTTGGAATTACTTTGATAAACATTTCTAATCATTATTTTATACATTTGTATATAGTAAATTTTATTAATAAAACTCTAGTCTTTTATGGTGTGGCAGTAAGAATTTAAACATTGTATTCATGTTTAGTATTCCACTAAAATATATAACTAAAAGATGTTAATTATAAACCTGAGATGGAAATATGGGTATGAAAGTCCATCGACATCCTTAGGATTTCTTTTTAATGTAAATTTTGCAATTGAAAAAATGAACTTCTATTTTTAAAAGAATTAAGAGGAGAAGACAAAACATATTCCATTTGTTTAATTATAATTATTTTCTTTGTTTGATTTTAGAGCATTTTTATAAGGGGAAGAATGCATTTTCAAGCTTGCACAAGCAGCAAAGTGAGCACCTCTATGTTTATAGAACATCAATTCTCTCTTGTGTTGCACTGTGCTGTGCAATAAGATTTGTATCTGAAGAGTTAGAATATGATAAAATAAAACTGCGTAGAAGTGGGTTCTCTTTTTGACCTTATTTGGCCTGTCCTTCAGTTACTTTGCTTCTGCTCTCATTTCACTATGTGGCAATGCATATGTAAAATGTCTTCAATGGTTGGGAAATGCATATTTAGATTAAAAGAGTTGTGACATTTTAGAATTGGTTGTTTATTCTTCTGTCGGAAAATTAGCCAGAAGTTTCCTGCAAAGTAAAAACACGTAATTCAGTTTTCCTCCCCTCATAATATTATTAGTAGTTTACCCCATTTTGTTACTTTCTGTGTTCAAGTGCTCTATTTCCCACCATATTCCCTCACCAGCCCCCACTGGATAAACGTCAGAAAGAATGAAACATTATGTATTTCCTCCGCTTCAGGAAGCTATCTACTTAGAATTCTGTGACACTCCAGTTACACAAGGGCTTGACTCTTCAGAAAATCTAATATCACTAATCAGTTTAAGCTTTTTTCACTTTGCTGTTGATTCTAATTCATCTACAATAAATTCTTTCCATTACCCATAATGACAGTTAAAACTTGTTCACGCCCTGTTACTGCACTTAAAAGCAAACTCCTGCACTTCCAATAGTTGTTATTTATATTGATTGGATTCACAATAATTCTTTTGCCTGGCTTCTCCTGTATCAAAGAAAATACAGAAACTGTCAACTTTTAAAGTGATATTTATACAAACATTAGTACAACAAAGATTGTACAATGCAGGGATTAACACAATGAAATAAAGGCAAAGCGTTTCAGTGGCTCCTGTTATTCATGTTTCAGTTAACATGACCAAAATAATCATCATGACTCACAGTAATTTGAATTATTATATTGAAAAAGTCATAACAAATTTCAGTTTTGGTGCAGGAGACTGTTTATTTTTCATAAAGAAAAGACATTCTATTGGCTACAGATATGCATGATTCAATAACTCAGTTCATTTTTCACATTTATTCACCTTTTACATTTAAATCCCCAAATTGGTACTTATAATTGATTGTAAATCTTTTAAGAACATCAACATAAGTAAACAAAAATACGGGAGAAAACATGGTATGCAATCAAATAAAATTATGGCCTGTTATTAAAGGCAATAAACTATAAATTTCCATGAAAATAGATAATGGAGGTTTGCTCTTCCATGTGTAGGAAGATGATGGAAGTGGAAACTATTTAAAAAAAGGTGGCAAAAGAAACTCCCAAATGAAATGTATATAGCAGATGATCTGTGCTTTTTACATATTTCTTCCCCCAAAAATGTACTTGTGATTAATCAACAAGCATAAGAACTTCTATATTGGAGAATAAATATCTGTCATTTCCTTGATACTCAAAACAATGTCTGGCATAGAGTATGTGCTCAGTACATATTTGTAGGATATCAGCTTAAATGTCAATTCTCAGTGGTCTTAGAGACTAGATTATTACAGTTATTCATCATAACTCTGAATAAAGTATTAGTTGAATACTTTGTGGTTGTTTTAGTTCAAGCATGAGAAATGTCAGAAAAGCCAAGATACTGCCTATATTTACCCACCATTGTATCTGACTGTAGATGTATGTCTGACTCATAGTAGATGTTTAATAAAACTACTGAATGAAACTGCACAAATAAACTTTCACAGGTAAATTAGTGAATTATTTAACATATAATTCACATAATCTGTGCCTTTGATAATCATAATTTTATCAGATAAATTGAAACCGACACATCAGCCCAATAACTAGACACTGTTAAAAACAGGTGATGAAAGAACTATATTACCATTTTCTAACACATATGTACAATGATTGGAATTAGCCATGAGTATGCTTTTTTTCAGCGGGTACAAAATCGAGAGAGTTGTTTAGTGTGGCACCTTTCCTGTTCACTATTCCCACTGGAGAGTTTCAGGGGACACAAGATTTGTTGCAGAAAGACAAAATGTAAAGTGTAAATATGTTCTAAATTTCTCCTTGAAGCCCATGTACTATAGAACAAAGCCACATCTCCAATGGAGCCTCTTGAAAACATTACGCTTTAAATAAAATTACTTATTTTAATATTTGCGTTGCATATATTATTTATACAAATATTAAACAGTAAATATTTGTTGAAAGGAGGGATGGACTACAGATAGCATCTGACTGTACATTTGTTCATAATGCATGTTTGGTTAATATTTTAGGGCACAGAATCAATAATGGAGACAACCTCCCGCAATAGAAGTAGAGCAGGTTTCCATTTCAAAGGGAGTTGCATTTATATCGTGGCTCAGAAATCTGCTAGTGGTTTTTGGTCTTGGGCAAGATACCCTCTCTGATTTTCAGTTTTCTCATATATAAAACAGCTATAATATCTTGTGAGAGGCCAGGTGTGGTGTCCCATGCCTGTAATCCTAGCACTTTCGGAGGCTGAGGCAGGCGGATTGCCTGAGCTCAGGAGTTCGAGACCAGCCTGGGTAACATGGTGAAACCCTGTCTCTACTAAAATACAAAAGAAATTAGTTGGGCATGGCGGCATGGGCCTGTAGTCCCAGCTACTCAAGAGGGTGAGGCAGGATAATTGCTTGAACCCGGGAGGCAGAGGTTGTACTGAGCCAAGATCTCACCACTGCACTGCAGCCTGGGTGACAGAGCGAGACTCTGTCATAAAAAAATAAATAAATAAAATAAAATAAAATAAAAATCTTGTGAGATTCATATGGTTAGATAATATGTGAACAACATGGATATTTAGTAAATAATACCTAGTAGTATTATAAGCTACTCTTCTAAGTAAAATATACAAGTCAAATCACAAGAATCATTATTACATCACAGACTTTAGCTGTTTTACCATAATTTGTTTCCAATTCTGGGAAAATAACTCAAAATCTACCCTCTTCATAGACAGCAAGATATAGTTGTAATATAGTCACTTTTGATAATGTGTTCTTACATAATAAGTACGACTGTACCATATTTATTCCTAGGTGGTATGTCCTTGATATATTTTATGAATGTGTACATACAGGAAACAGGCATAAATACAGTACAGATGCCTTTGAGTACCAAACCCATGTCTTGTAACTATATTGATGCATTGCTCAATGCAACTAAAACCCAATTATACCACATGTGACTCTCTGAAAAGCAATCATTCCCTCCAGAATAGTTCACTCAGTACTAATCAATGAGAACAGAAACATCACTAGTCACAACCCAAGTGCTCTGATTTGTATAAGCTGTATCACAGACAGAGGAGATGTGGTGACAGTGCCACCCTTTGCCTAACCCAACCCCATTTTTTTACTTCAGCCCTCTGGAGACTTTTTATTGATAACTATTAACTCTGAGATACTCTCTGTGTACCTGAAACACAGATTTGTAAACAGGCTGTCTATACCTACTCACTTCTTGGAACCTATGTAAAAGTCCATCCATCTTCCACTCGAAATATCAGTATTTTCTATGAAATGGTATTCAAAAGTCATTATGAAATATAACCATTACTGAATAAATCTATTTTTGCAGGAAGCAAATGTCTGTAATTTTAATATTTATGCCATTACATCAACTCTATAGCTAGCTGTTTTGATGTAATATTATACTGCGTTCCCATCTCTGACATGTGCGTGCACGCGCACACACACAAACACACACAGGTGCACACAAGAGTTGTTGAAACATTGTGGTCAGTAACTCTATATGTTTTCCCCTGAGTTCATAAGCTGAATGAATAAAATATGGTTCACAACTTAATGTGTTTAATAAAGATCATTTTTTATTATTGAAGTAACTACCTTCTTTGTGTGTCATATTTAGAGTGGCTTTTCCCAATTTAGCGTATAATAATACTGAATCCTTTGATATTATTTATTGTTATTTTTCTTTGAGGATTATTTGCTACTTAGCAAGGAGGACTGTAACCAAATTAATGAGAGGATAAATTAGTAGTCAAATACATATGTTTGTACTACCTTTACTTTAGAATTGCACCAAATAAGTGTTGCAGGATCCACTCTAGAAAAAGATGGCCTTATGAAGAAATATTTATCTGGTATGAGAAAAAATCAATTAGCCAAAGTTTTACATTAAAAATAAGCTTACAGACTAGCTCACATCACTGAATACCAATGTGTAATTTCTTATAAATTTTAGTATCATTTACTTTTTAACATTTCTTAGACATATTTCTAAGCCAGTAACACAGTAGGTATCTATATATTTTGTTTGAAAAACCCAAAAAATTAAAATTAATTAATGATGGCAAACATAAGTCATTATGAATATAATGTATTCAATGATTATAAATATTAATGTGTAGAACAAGTACAGGTTACTGACCTGTTCTCTAACTTTTCTAGAATAGTAAACAGAGTGTGTCAATTCCATTAACAAGAAAGGACTCTTTCTCTCAAATTCATTACTTAAGAGAACATATTTCTTCCTACCTAAATGAGGTTTTTTGAGTGTGTATGTATGTTAATTAAAAAAAAAAAACTAAGAAAACAGTGACATAGCTATTTGTTTGCAAAACAATTTTTAGTTCACTTGACATAGCTGTTTACTTGCAGAACAATTTTAAATTTAAAATAGAAGACAACTCTTAGAATTTAAATGATCCACAGTTCCACAATCTGCTATTTAAAAATCTGAGGGGGAATAAAACACTATATATACATTTGGTTCAAATTTTCCACAGTTTAAACTACCACCAAGTAAGTTGAATGCATACTTGAGAATCCTCGAGCTATTAAGATGCAGTTCTAATCACCCTTAAATATGAGCTCAACAGCACCTTTCTCCCAGCATGAGGCACTTAGAGTAATGAAATCTATCCTCTTTTTAAAAGTTAATTTGCACTCATTTTAGCACATTTCTTTTGGGAAATTAAGGCAAACCTCTGGGGCAATAGACCTAGTCAAAAGAAATGCTTTACTCAAGAAGTTGATAGCTTATATATACAAATCTTAAATCGGGTTTATCAAGATCTGAAAATAGCAGAGCGACCTCTATTTCATTTTATTCCTAATTTGTGTACCTGTGGTTATGGGTTATTGAGAAATGCAGAAGAGAAAGAGTCACAAAATAGGCCATTGCGCATGAAGTCTACAAGATCACCAGGTAAAGGAAGCCTATGGCCTTCTGGAATGTCCTCCTGCTGGGAGTACACATGGCATTCCATTCAGCCCATGAAATGCTGGATTGTTTAGCAAGGGCAGACACTGAGAGCAAAGGGAGCCCTGTGTTGCAAACGTTTTCATTTAATGAAGTTAGTAAACTAATCGTGTTTCCATGACTCTTCTTGACAGGTTGATTTCCCACCTGGAAGAGCCAAGCTCCTCTGGCTTCAGCCACCTACAGGGCAGAGACCTGCTTCTAGCTACCCTTGTGGCAAGATGCAGGCTGCCAGTATGCCACAGAGACCCAGCAAACCTGATACCCTGTCTGAATAATGTTTCAATATGCCTGGGATTAAGAATAAATCTTTTAAAATGAAAAGTAAAGCAGGAAATATATATAACATACTAGCCTTTGGGGTAAAACTTCTCCAAAAGAAAAGTATTTTGACTCTATTTTAAAGGACTGCTGGGGAATTACACATGTTTTCAGAAAGGCAACTTGTAGAAAGTATAAACCCATCATAAAGCTTGTAAAAGCACAGATCTTTGTCAAAAAAATCAAATATATTTGAGACAAACCTCAGGAACTTTCCTTGAAAAGGCAGCTGAAGGCAACCTCCTGACTATGGTATGAGAAGTAAGAGTTAAACACCCCATTGAAATTATATTCACCATCCATGGAGGGTCCAAAAGAGAATCATTGTGTGAAAAATGTTTAAATAGGAGAAAAAAGAATAAAATTGCTTTAAATCATATTAGCTAATGCATAGGGAATTTTCATAAATGGGAAAAGGAATAGTCACTGGAAAATAAAGTTTCAGGACATTTTTGAGGAAAGAGCAATAGAACACTAGGGCATCATATTATGACAAAAAATATAATATACTGGGATCATTTTTCTCATTAAAATGGATGGTTTAGAGTTTGAATTATAAACCTATAAAACAAAAGCAGGCCAGGGTGTGCTACCCCAGTGACATATCTTTATATGCATAAATAAAAACACTTTATTTAAACGTATCATGTTTTCAGTGGTCTAGAACAATTTTACTATTGCTATCTAGTTCTGAACTAAAGTTTTGTGGAGAAGATTTATCTTTGCTTAGATTTTAAAATTTTCAAATATCAAACCTAGTCGTCTATGATATGATTATATAATAGATATTGCACTGAATGAAATATATTCAAGAGCTTAACGGATTTTTTATACTGTTACTTTATAGTTGGACTTTAGGTGTCATTACTTCTTGAAACGTACGTTTCTCCCACTTAAAAATTCAGAATTAGAGTATGCATTTTTAATTTAATATTATTATTTACATTGAGATGAAGAAGCCATTATTTAGAGATAAGAAAAAGTAGTTTTCAGAGAAATTGTATGCCTTCATATTAAACTATTCCTAGGACATGCAAGTTGGTAATTCAGTAGCAGACACGAAGATACCATGTCTTCTAAAGTTTTGGCTACTCCATATGTATTTAGCTTTTCCTTGGGGAGGTGGATTAGGGAGAGGCAATGCTGTTTCATATGGATATTCATGCAATTAATCATGAGCTTTATAAGATGACATTTTAAAAGGGATATACTCATTGAAAACTATTAAATTGATCCATAACATCACTTTGGAAACTGTAAGAGAAAAGTTACTATGATGTTTTTAAGTGAATGTTGCAGCTGGATAGCTTCAAAACAGACTGACTTTTTAAATATTCTCTTTAATACATAATGTGTCTTTTAGTGCTATAGAAAAATACATAATTTCCTGTCTTCTATGGGAACCTAGACTTCCTGAGAAGGCTATTCGGATTAGAACAATAAATATTTCTCCTGAATACAGAATGCATGGTAAAAGTAACTTTCTCACTCAATCAAATATATTTCATATTTTTTCCCAAATAACATCTAAGAGGAGAGGAAAGGAGTATTATCAATCTCTGATGCTTTCTACTCCTGTGTTTTTAATTTATATGCACATTTTAAATTGCCATATTAAAAATAGAGGAGAACAAGTTATCTTGCAATACTGTATTATCAGAACTTTAATTAGAAGCGCTGTGGAGACATTTGCAAAACCATTCTCTTCGCAGTCAGGCATCCATCTAAACATTCCTTCCGACTCAATCAAAATGTATCTAGTTTAAAGAATTTGCTAGTGACAGGCTGGATCAATAATTTAAGCACCCAGGCAGAGGCATCCTCATTCTGTACAGCACAATGCTTGATAGACATCCTATCTGAGAGGGAAGGGGATTAAGAGAAAGTGTTATGAGCCTTTTCATACTTTCACTTCTTTAGAAGGTTGACATATTTTTAAGGATGACATCCTGTGACACTGATAAGGCAATCAGAGTATGTTCTGGGGGAGAAATTACCTGTATACGATTTCAGAGTATGGACATTTTTAGAACATGTCTATCCTTGAGAGCATCTATGTTAAAAATGCAAGCACAGCCATTTTTCTATTTCCTGAGCGTTTCTACCTCTGCTTTTTCTCCCCCGTACTATGCCTCACTGGCTGCTATTCATCCTGCTGGTTCTAGTTCAAACACCTTCTGCAACTCTCCAAAATTCGGCCAAGTACATTTCCTGGGTTGTGAAAAATATGTTTTACATTGTATTGCATTGCATTGTATTCCCTTTAACTGAAGGAAGAGATTTGCTTTATTCATTATTATAGTACCAGCTCTCAGCAAAGTTCGTAACTTTTAGTATGCCTTCAATAAATATTGAGTCAATGAATAAAATAAACCAAGATTTTTCCGTGATACAGAGACAGAAAACTTAAACCAAATATGAAAGCTGAACATAAAATGCACAAACTTTCTATTTCACCCTGTCTGCTATCAGTTGTGGAAAATATTGAAGAATTTTCATATTTCTGAGAAAATTTGGTGTTGGAAAATAATCTGGTGGGAGTGAGCACATTTGTAAATGGGTTAGGGACTTGCATTTTGAAAGGCATTTCCACTTACAGTATCTCATTTGAATCTCTTAGTGTCCAAGACAGAGATAAGATTCCTATTCCTCACTTATTATAGGTGAAGGTTTGGAGCTCTCACAAATTAAGAACTTTATTAGTATGACTATGAATCCACATTTTCCCAGCTACACACTTTGAAGGTTTAGGGAATGTATAGTTGTAGAGTGAAATCCAGTTTTCTGAGTCGTGAAGATGCTGAGTATTAGGAAGATCACGGGGCTCTGGTGCAGACAGTTTTTCTATCTTCCACCATAGCTTCTTGATTTTAGGAGCTGTCAGTGATTTCCGAAGAACATGAAACTCCAGGGAAAGGAGTGTGTAGAATTGACATTGCTCCCCCAAGGACTATCTCATAGCACATCCAATAGTAGGAATTTTGGGTTGATATATATAAAACCTGATGTGGCGGAAAAATTATGGACTTTGGAATCACTCAGCCTTGAACTTCAATTTTAATTAAACTACTTACTAGCTATTTGACCTTGAACAAGTCACAACCACTCAAAGCTTCAGTTTCATCATTAGTGAAATTCTGAAAGTATTAATGTCTATGGAGCAGGATGTTAACAGCACTAGAATTATAAAGTAAAAATGACATGCCTGACATATATATCATGCTAGTGAAATGGCAATATGAAATCTGATTGATACATACGGATAGGAAAGATGGCAATTTCACTTACATTATCTTTGTACTGGGAGGATTGACTTGGCAGAGATTATGCATGATTCCTGGGCTCCAATCTTCTTAAAATTTTTTGGTTAATCTGCCTTTTCTTCCCTCCTTGGTTACCATTCTAAATCACTGCCCAGTCTTCAAAACTGCGGAAAACTTTGACAGACTGAGGTACAAGGCAGGCATACAATTTACTATATTACACTGATGGCTCAATCAAGAGTATTGATTTTCACTTCTAGATAAGTCATTTTAATTATGATACAACTGATATCTCTTTTAAACATATTTGTCTGTTCTCTATTAATTCACATAAATCTATGGCTTTCAGATGAGGGTATTATTCCTTACTCATTAGAAAATGTAAGAATTTAACATAGCTCATTAGACAAAGTCTAATGATTACACTTAAATAAATTGTCCTTACTCTTCTTCTCTCTAAATAAACTGCTTGTTGTTTAGAAATCACTTAGTTCAGTCGGTTAATGTTTGAGTATTTGCAATATTCATAAAGTATTAAATACTAAAAATAAAAAATACTAGAGTACTCACATTACAGAGATTGAATGGTTTTTTTTGAAGCTTTAAAATGAAAATGAATTTAAAGTACAGCATACAAAACATCCATTATTTGCTGAGCTGGTACAAGGTGGGAGGGTGGTGGGTAAATAGAAAATAACAAAATTGATCTTATTACTTGGGGACTTTGTATTTGCAAATTCACATATTTGCTAAAACTTATTTGTGACCTGAAAGTCAATACTTGTGGCACTTTCTGGTCATTTGTAGACATGACAGAATGGCAAAAACTTTAGTGGCCTGACAGGCATGTTCTCAGCGAAGGTCAAATAAGGCAACTCTCTGCCTTCTTATTAGCTTTCACACTGTAAATATGTAAATGTCTATTTAGTGCCCCATTTTTCACATTTTTGTGCTTTTTGTTAGTGATTTTGCTGTATAAAACGACCGAGGCCGGGCGCGGTGGCTCAAGCCTGTAATCCCAGCACTTTGGGAGGCCGAGACGGGCGGATCACGAGGTCAGGAGATCCAGACCATCCTGGCTAACACGGTGAAACCCCCTCTCTACCTAAAACTACAAAAAAAAAAACTAGCCGGGCGAGGTGGCGGGCGCCTGTAGTCCCAGCTACACGGGAGGCTGAGGCAGGAGAATGGCGTGAACCCGGGAGGCAGAGCTTGCAGTGAGCCGAGATCCGGCCACTGCACTCCAGCCCGGGCGACAGAGCGAGACTCCGTCTCAAAAAAAAAAAAAAAAAAACGACCGAAAGCACAGTGCTAAAGTGTCAGCCAGTGTTCCTAAAGGCAAGAAGGCCTTACAGAGAAAATACATGTTAGCAAATATGCTTTCTGGCAGTAGTTACACGCTATTGGCCATGATTTGAATGTTAATGAATCAACTGTATGTTAAATAAGGTGCCTTAAAACAGAAACATAGATAAAATAAGATTATGTATTGATCAGTTGATGACAATATTGTGACCAGGTGCCCTCAGGAACCTAAACTTGTATTTGCAGCAATTCAATATTCACAGCAACTTTAAACAATATAACTACCATGAATAATGACAACTAACTATAAACACTACAACTGAGTATCTTCTCACTCTTAGCATAATTTTTGCTACTCCACTTCACAAGCATCAATTCACATCAATTATATTTACTAAAAGCTCTCTTCAAAGTTAGATTGTACAAATAAGACTGATGGAAATGGGCAAAAAGAAAAGTTGGCTACTGTTCTATTAATATAAGGTTTAAACTAAGGTATAAACAGTGAGAGATATAACATGAATAGAATACAGAAATGGTGACAAAGAAAATAACAATGACTGACATTCTTACTGCCTTTTAAGGTTTTTTACTTTATGTCATTTCTACCTCTTCTTTAGGTATTTGCAAGCATTTCTATATTCAATTAACAAATAAGCAGAGTGAGGCTCAGAGAGAAAGTAATGTCGTCAAAAGAACGTGGGTAGAGCTAAAGCAGTTGGAATAAGAAATCAAATATTTTGGCTCACAATGCATAAAAACATTAAAAAATTGCTTTAAAATGTTGAAAATTTATCTTCCCATCAAACCAAATGTATTTTTGGCCTACCAGCTACTAGGTTAGATAAGAAAAATATTCACTTCCTTTAATAATCACTTAAGCAGTGTATGTAGATTATAATTTTGTAATAAATAATTTAGTCAGAATTTATTTTAAGCCAGAGATACATGGTTTCTTAAGTCTTTTCCAGTGACCATTAGAGAACATTAATTCTATAAAGCACCTCCCAGATTTACATGTTTACTTTAAATCCTATGTCATCAAGTTGTAAAAAATAAGTTGTTTCATTATCCCAATAATATTCCAACTTCCCATGTGTTCCATAATTGCTTTTAAACATTATTGGTTACGAATATGAACATGGACAAAGAGAAGGAGTAAGTAAAATGTGGACCAAGTAAAAGATCAAAGCCATGTTAGACAGAAGTGTATTTGAGGAGATTAACGTGCAATTATCACATACAACTAGAAAAATGAGAAATACGATTCTACTTAACACAACTCTGTCTAAGAGCAAACACATGCACACTTAAAAATCTGGCATAGCACATGCCTTATTTTTCACTTCTTAACAACTCTTAATGGATTAAAATTTCTTGACACTGTAACAAGGCAAAGTTGAAATACACTGCATCATTTTTAAGAGAGGGCTTTAGTTTAAAGGCTGATGAAATTTTTGTGTAATCTATCAATACAACCACAACTGTATGACATATTAGCCAAATTATATGACTTATAAAATGTTTTATTTAAAATTTTAAAAAGAATAGAATTTATTTTCATTTTTAAAGATTGTAGCCAAAAGAAATGGTAATACAGTTGGTAATACAGTTGGTACAAAAAAATACAGTTGACCCTTGAATAATAAATGCAGGAATTAAGGTCACTGATTTCCCATGCAGCTGAAAATCCATGCATACCTTTTGACTTTCCAAAAACTTTACTAATAGCCTACTGTTGACCAAAAGCCTTACTGACAACTTAAACAGTCGATTAATGCATATTTGTATGTTATAGGTATTATATACTATATTATTACAACAAACTAGAGAAAAGAGAAAGTTATTAAGAAAATCATAAGAAAAATATATTTGCTATTTATTAAATGGGAGTGGATCATGATAAATGTTATCCTCATTGTATTCACATTAAGTAAGCTGAAAAGGAGGAAAGGGAGGGGTGGTCTTACTGTCTCAAGGGTGACAGTGGTGGAAGAAAATCTATGTATAAGTGAAACCGTGAAGTTCAAGCCCAGGTTGTTCAAGGGCCCAGTATAAAAGTGACACGCTTGACGGAATTTTCTATTTTTAATTTCTCGTAATTTCTTTTTATTCCTGGTAAGTATTTTTCTCTTTCTTTCTTCTTTTCTGCTTTTCCTTCCCCTTCTTATCCTCCTCCTTTGTCTGTTTCTATTGCTATTCTTCTGTTTCAACATATTACAATCAACCATCAGCCATCGGTACGGATGGAGATAAATAGAGGCAGAGAAAAACAGTATATGTTTTGTTTTACGTACTACCAGTTAAATGGAAGACTTGAACATAAATCCAGAGATCTAAAGCATATTAGACATGACCAGTTTCAAGAACACTAAAGGTGAGAGAAAGCCAAGTTCCTGCAGGTTTCTTGACTCCTCCATGTGATAGCTAGCCTTAGGAATTTCAGTCATTAAAAAAAATAAGAAAAATACATTTATCATGAACACCATTCAGAAATATACCTAACTTTGCTGTATGCTGCCAGGGAATTACAATAATTTCTTCACATTTTATTTTTTATTTTATTTTATCTTATTTTATTTTTGAGACAGAGTCTCGCTCTGTCACCCAGGCTGGAGTGCAGTGGCCGGATCTCAGCTCACTGCAAGCTCCTCCTCTCGGGTTCACGCCATTCTCCTGCCTCAGCCTCCCGAGTAGCTGGGACTGCAGGCGTCCGCCACCTCGCCCGGCTAGTTTTTTGTATTTTTTAGTAGAGACGGGGTTTCACCGTGATAGCCAGGATGGTCTCGATCTCCTGACCTCGTTATCCGCCCGTCTCGGCTTCCCAAAGTGCTGGGATTACAGGCGTGAGCCACCGCGCCCGGCCTTCTTCACATTTTAAAAAAACCCACACTAAATTGCCATTTCCACGTAACCTTTTTTTTTTTTTTGTCTTGTCTTGTGGTTTCTTGCTTATACAAAAGGTAATATAGTGACTTTATATGTAAAGTTGTGCCTTCCTCAATATTATTGGACCTAACATTTCCCGAAGAATAAGAATAAACAGATGTTTCGTCTCAATGCTCAAGCAGAACATACAACAATATTAATAAAGGAGAAATAACATTAATAAGGCAGAACATGGTGAGTATAATCTATATTTTGTTTGTACAATAGCTACAGATAGTAGGGAGGGCTTATTCTTTCCATATCAGTTTTCTTTAACTTGATTAAAGAAAAGCATTATTGCTGTAGCTTGAGAAACAATTCACTAGAGGAGCCCAGTGTGTTTTGTTTGCTTTTTAATCAAAAAGCACAGACAATTTTTATCAGAAATAAACAGAAGAAAAAATAACATACAGAGGAAATTTTGAAGGTATAATATTTGCAAGTTTACACTGAATTCATTCAAAAAGTTACAACTCTGGGGCACAGATGAGTTTGATCACATGTATTTGTTTAAGTTTTATTAACTTCAATGAAAAGAAACACAATCAATAAGAGAGGGCATGCATTTAAATATTTATGGTGGATTGAATTCATACTCAAGCTACACAATTTAAAACATTATTGCATGTCTCCTTAAGGAAATAAGACAGAAGTGAGGATCAGACTGGCTGTAGATCAGGAGAAGCTGTCTAAATGGCTATCACAGTCATAAAGAACAGGTGGACTAACAGCTGGCCAAAGACAGACAGACACAAATGAGTAGACAGTGGGTGGAAGTCCTGTCAGAAGGAGGGTGGAAAGGGATTTCTGCGTATAAAGGTCATAGGTAAACCAATAGCCTAGTTTTCCACAACTCAAATAATGACTGGCAGTGATAATGATGAATCATAGTAGTAGTAATAACAATAATAACATGATATCAGTTTCTAACCATGTACTAAGTGTCAGGTACCATGCAGAATGCCTTAATACATTAAATTAATGAATCTTTTATATAATAATTAGTTTCAATCTTATAAATAATAGAGTTTTGGATTTGGTATTCACAGAAGATATACTACCTACCTGAAGTGGGCTTTCACATTTAGTCCTTCTGACAGCCTCATTGAAGAGCTACTAGTATTGCCAGTGTTATTCTAAAAATAACCCAACTTAGACCCTGACCAACCAATGACTTGAAGCCACAAACCTTGTAAATGAAAATCTTGTGAGTCAAAAGCAGACAGTTTATCTCTAGACTCTATCTTCTGAACTAGTAGTTCTCAGACAAGGGCATGCGTCAAAATCATTTCTTAAAAAATTTTTGTCACTCAGGCTGGGTGGCTTATGCCTATAATCAGAGCACTTTGGGAGCCCAAGGTAGGGGGATCACATAAAAAAAGGAGTTTGAGACCAGCCTGAGTAACAAAGCAGTACCCTGTGTCCACAATAATAATAATAATAAATTATAAAAAGCTATCTTCTATGCCCTGTACATCAAGCTTTTAACTCAGTATGGGGTGGGAACCAAAGATTTACATTTCTAATATATTCTCAGATGATACCAATGCTATTGGTCTGGAATTCACACTTTGAGAACCAATGTTCCAAGTCACTGTTCTATACTCTTTTTTGGATATGGACATGTCATAATAAAGTCTCTGTGCCTCAGTCTCTCTGTAAAATGCGTAAAAAGTATTCTTTATAAGTTATTTTGAGATTTCGATTGTTTACCCCATGTAAGGCACTTAAAACTGGGTCTTGCCCACGATATACATTGAATGCTTAAAAGATATTATTGGTCAGTAGATTTACAGAAGCAACACTTGAAGTAGATAGTGATGTTTAAAAGAATAGAAAGGTAAAAGTAGTAATGCCATAATACTATATAAACTTTTAAAACTCTAACTAATGCCCGTGGGTTTATCCTATGACCTTGTATAAGACACATGACCTTGTATAAAATACACAACCTTGCTTTGACCTGAGGTTGTTTTTTTTCCTAACTTGTAAATAAGAAAAATTATATCATTTATCACAACACAGGAAGGTTTAAAAAAACTTGTAAAATTATTTTATAACACTTTGTGAAAATAATGGAGTGTATAAAAGCCAATAATAAATTTCACTTTCCTCAAAGAACACTGTAAAATTCTAATACTTCGGCTGATTTACTGTTGCAGCTAAAGTGCTATAGACAAGATTTCTTTTTCCTCAAAAATCAGCAGGTAGGTTTTCTTTTTAAATATGTCATAGATATCATTTATAATAGTGTAACTGTCTACACTACTAAAAGTGAATTCAACTTTCTTAATTTCAAACACATTAATTATATGATAAAATTATTGGTGGCTTAAAAAAAAACAGAAACATGGAAAACCAGATAGACCACACATATCAAGAAATAAGAAAAAGGAAAATAAAACTGGGAGTTTTTAGAAACTTGAAGTATCTCTTTAAATTTCTGAGACTGCACTGAACTTCGTTAAGATGAGAGAGCCTTTCTTATTATTTCTAAGCAATGAAGATTAGCCACATGAACAGACATATCTTTCAGCAGCAATAGCATTAGGAGGCACATGTTTCCAGAAAGAAGAAAGTTGATCTACTGAGGGCAGTTTGAACTGATGTGGTTTAGTAGACTAGGTGTCAGAATTTGTGAATTTTAATCCCTCTCAAACACCACCCTGAGCTACTGACTTGTGTGGCCTGGAGCAAGTGAATTGTTTCTTTTGGCATTTAAATGCATCCCTAGGAAAAATGGATTGAGTTACATCAACCTACCACAAGTAATTAACTTCGTAATTTTTCTTAACCTATATCAGTAAGCCCATCCTAGCTATTAGGAACTGCACATATCTTTTCCATCATTGTAACAATTTGCAAACTTTACTGAAGGTCAATGTGAAATGAGAACAACAGCAAAGAGAGCTTCAAATCAGTTAACATTACTAACAAAACATACTTGTAGCCTAATGGAATCACACTGTTTTAAAACAAAATGTTATCATATTGGTTTATCTGTTGTTCTTTTCTCAAAATTAAGCTCAGCATCACCTCAGCAACTGTTAATATTCTAGTATAAAACGTTAAGTAGCTTGGCCTTCATTTATTCTAAGCTTTTAATTTTTTATGGATTTAAAATTTTTTATTAAAAAAGCAAGCCAAAGCTTAAACAGAAATAAACCAAACCTTGACTTTATGTTATTTAAACATACCAGGACAGCCTTCATAAAGTTAATTTTAAAAAAATATATAGCTAAACAGCAATATTTCCTTGCCAAGACTTTACCTTCAATGTAGCTTCCTCCATGGTGAAGGGCTTTTAATGCTCATTTAGAAACACTTTTTCTTTGCTATTCTGCTTCCTGGCTTCCGGGGGAATGGCAGGGCTGTGACTTGTGTCAGTCAGTAGGTGCCTAAGCCTTTCTTTTTTAATGAGAATAGGATTCCAGACCGAATAAATGAAGTTTCTCCCTGTCTTCCTGAGAGAGTAACATCTGAATTAACCACAGTGTAAAATAGCCAAGGATAATTAATTATATGCTTTGAGTCAACCCTCATTCCCTTCCACTTGAAGTACACAGACATCTTTTTCAAATGTACTTACAAAGAAAATTATAATGATGTCTACCATCTTAAATTTCCTAAAGTTTCTATCATTAATACTACAACTATTATAATCGAACATTTGGCAAGATAAGCTTACTTTACCTACTGCTCCTGTTTTGTTTTCACTCACCTTATGTTACACGTTTTATCTCATTTCCTTTCTAGCTCTGCCTTAGAAAGGATCTAATTTTTATTCATCCAGTTTGCTTATACTCTGCAAATTGTCTTATGCTCTCTGAGGAAAAATGCATCCAAGAATAATATGAGAAGTGGTAGAAAACAATAGACAATTTCATGTTTTTAATGAAATACTATTTAAAAATTTTTTTTAAGTCATTGACTTTCAGAGGTTTTAGCCCTTTCAAGGTTGAATAGGTGAGTTTCTACTTCTGAAGAAAATTGTATTAGAACACATTAAAATGCGTTTTGAGAATGTCATAGTGTATTTGGTGTGTGATCATATTTTTCATTGCTAATTTGTGTGTCTAGTCATTTGTTATTGAATTGTTTTTTAAATGATTATGTATTTAATAAAACCAATTGTTTATAGTCTGAAGAGAAATATCAGAAGAATTATAGAGATCAAAGGAGAACATAAAAATATACAGCATCAAGGATAAAGAAACATAAAGAAAGCATTGAAATTACCAGCGATGACAGAATATGCTATTTATGTAAGAAAAGTTATATTCTTAGGGTTAGATAAAAATTGAGAGTTAATTTATAAGTATTTACTTTAAAAAAATCAAAACACTTTTAGTCAAAATCTGTAGTAATTGAAGTTCACTGATTTATGTGTTATGCTAAAATTGAATTTAAATCCTCAATTCAACGTTGACACACTAAAATGTGAAACAGAACTCTTTAAAGTCTAATAATGTGAATATAAATTCAGCTACCAGGGAACTAAGCTGGCTTCAATAAAACAATAATTTCCAATGAACATGATGGCTGTAGGGTGTAGTAATTAAGAATAAGAAACCAGACGACCTGGTTTCAAATCTCATCTGTTTCACTTAGTAACTGTGTGGCCTAGGATGGGTGACTTGAACTGTAGGTTTCAGTTTCTTTATCTATAAAATGAAATCAATACAAATACCTACTTCATAGAATTTTTATGAATATTAAATGTGTTCATACTTTATGCTATTTTTATTATTCAATGAGTTTAGTGTGTCTTGGCAGGATTGTGCCCCTCTGGATTATCTTGAAGTCCAGAAGATAGAGCTCAGAGCTAAGCTAGGAATTTAATTGTGTTTATATATCTTCTGATAGTGTCCATCGGACTGGAAAATCCTGAGCAACACGTTCCTAAGCAAATTTTCAATCAAATCCTAAAACTTTCTAAAGTAGAAATGGGAAATAGAAATTACCTTGTGTATATCTTACAGGAATTTTTTCCTAGTATCACATTCCCCAATGGCAGAGAAACTTTGACATGGACGAAGAGGATACAAAAGGAAAGTTGCCCAGGTATCCAATCAATGCTCATTCTCAAGACTTGACAGTTACTGAGAATGAACTAGATTTCATAATATCCACATGACAAAAGGAGTGACACATTGCTTACTCCTTGACGTCTTCTCTTGGGTCAGGAATTACACAATTGGTTCTACTATACTTTTCTCTAAAATTATAATTTCAGCAAATAAACAGATATAACAAGAATTCAGGTTATATGTATTTGAAAGAAGGCATTGTTAAACTGCTTTATCCTAAATGAGAATATAAATTAATTTGCATAATAAAAGCCGTATCACATTTTGCATTACATATTTTGCCAAAATTATTTTATAAAATAATGGTGTATCAAGATATTTACAAAAATATTAAAATGAAAGTTTTTGAAGGAGCAACTATTTTAGAAAATATTTTTTTCTGTATAACTACACAGAGCTATTAATATCATCTCACTAACGAACTTCATGAAAATTAATTGTTGAAGGAGGATATTGAATATGACATTTCCCAAAATTATTTGGCCAGGGATTCTCCATTTTTCTTGATGCATCTCTAAATAAATGCTATGTATGTTCTATAATACCAGTTTTGGGAAGTGTAGTTTTGGAAAGAAGGTTTGTTGCATTTTTTATTTAGTACAAGTCAGAGATGAACTCACAGTAGAAAATGATGATAATAACAAAAATTAAATTAGGCCAAAACACCTATGGGAGAGTCTATCTACATTATTGCTGAACATAATTTTTAATTTCTAATCAATTTCCAAAGGATTTGTTAAAAATTTTAAATGTCTGCAATTGTGTCTGAAATCTTCAAATTACTGCATTAAAAGCATAAGAGTTATATCAAAACATCTCATATACCCCATAAATATATTCACCTACTATATGCCGACAAAAATAAAAAAATAAAAAAATTTAAAGCACAGGAGTACCTTTTCATTTCATCAATGTTCTTAATGACTCTTTGGAACTTCAACATGCAATCAGGTATTTTGCCCATGATGTTATTTTAACTCAAAAGGCAAAAAACTCCTACTGTTTTCTTTTAAGACAGAATTCCATTTTATTCATTAATTCAATAAATATTTCCTGAGAGCCTAGGATGTGGCAAGCATAGACCTATGCTTTGCGGATGTAACAGCAAATAAGACATAAGCTTCTCCTGTTCTCATCTGAATACTACTTGGGGGAACAGGGTTTAATTTACTTGTGAAATTATTCTACTTTATAATTTCTAGTAAGCAAAGATAAGAATGAATGTTTATGTGATAATTTATAAAAAGAGAACTCACCTACACTAGAACATGTAAGTAACAGTTAAACTAAGACTGAAAAATGAGTAGGATTTCACTAAGCAAGGAGTAGAAGGGAGGTGGGAGTTGGTGGGAAAGAGAACAGAGGGCAGGACTGACCAGGAATCTGCAGATTCATAGGATTGAACATCAAGCCACAGAGGACTATTCTCAGGCCTTGAAGTCCATTGGAATTTTGTCTACTGGGATTCAGACTTGCTTGTGACAAGGAACTCCTTTATTCCTTCTATTTTCCCCCATGAGAATGGGAATGTCTATCCTACACTTATCCGAGCATTGTATTTAGGAAGTAGATAGCTCATTTAAGAGTTTCACACATTTACAGATGAAGAGAAATTTTGCCCCAGGATAGATCACACCCAGAGTCTTGGCCATACTTGATTCAGATGATAAGATTTGAAACTTTTGGAACCGATGATATTTAAATAAGATTTTGGACTTAGAGTTGATGCGTGAATGGGTTAAGACTTTTGGGAATGTCAGGACGTGTTGCGCATGGGATGGACATGGATTTTGAGGCCAAAGGGCATACTCTACTGGGTTGAGTAACGCATCCCCTCCTCTGAAATAGAAATTCATGTCCACCTGAAGCTTCAGAATGTAACCTTAACTTGGAAATAGTGATAGGGACAGGGGCAGAGCAATTCTAGGAAGAAAAGGGAGGGTCCACAATGAAACCCCATTCTCAAGCCAAAAAGCCTGAAACCGTGGCTCAAAATAAGAACATGTATCCCTGTTTACCTGCTTGAATGTTGTCTTTTCCTAAAGTACCCATGGCCCACCCCAGCCCCCATCATGTGTCTAGAAAGACCTCAGATTCAGCTGACAGAGAGGAGAAGCAGCTGGGCATTGGGGACTATGGGTGGATGTCAGAGAGAAGCAGATTGACTTCAGAGGGGCAGCTTGACAGCATAACTTCAGAGATGAATCTGGCCCGAGATGGCCAGACTTCAGGGGAAGATTTCCTACCTGCCCCATCTCCTTTTCAGCTCCTCTTCCTGCTGAGAGTCACTTTGAGCAGCAATAAAATCCGCTGCATTTACCATCGTTCAATTCGTTCGTGCAACCTCATTTTTCCTGGATGCGGTACAAGAGCTTGGGAGCCAGAAGTGTGGATACAAAAGCCTATCACACTGGCCTTTTGCCCTTGCTGGTGGAGGGCGGCCTCCTCACACGAAAAGGCTAAAGGCCAACTGAAGTCTTAACACTTAGGCCATCCACAGACAGCAGAGCTACAGAGCACTCTAGTGACATGGATGAAGCTGGAAATTATCATTCTCAGCAAACTAACACAGGAACAGCAAACCAAACACACATGTTCTCACTCATGAGTGGCAGTTGAACAATGAGAACACATGGACACAGGGACGGGAACATCACACACCAGGGCCTGACAGGGAGTGGGGGGACAGGGGAGGGATAGCATTAGGAGAAATACCTAATGTAGATGACGGGTTGATGGGTGCAGCAAACCACCATGGCACGTGTATACCTATGCAACAAACCTGCACGTTCTGCACATGTATCCCAGAACTTAAACTATAATTTAAAAAAAAATAAAAAAGAGCGCCGTAACATGCCCTCTGGGGCTTCAGAAGTTGCATGCACCCTGCTTGGCTGCTGCTGCAGGGCCTCAACGGAGTTCGCTCTGGCCGGCTCCCAAAAAGGCTTGCTCTGGCTTCTGCACCTTCTCACCTGCACGCTCCCTCCCACGGTGGGTGGAACGCAGTGGGTGCGAGTGAATGGAGTCTGATCCTGCCGCCACCAAAACGGCCGGCCGGTTCCAGTGCGGGTGACTCCAGTTACCGCCGTGTTCACTCATGCACTCTCTGCTGTGAGGAGTTGAGAGAGGTGGGCTGAGTAGACAAGGCACCCCTGTCATACATCACGCGAAGCGGTCAGGGAAATATCCTGCTTCAAAAAGGTGCAGACATAATTAGTTACATTAAGATGAGGTCGTATTGATTAGGGTAGACTGTAAACCTAATGATTAGTATTCTCATAAAGTGGTCAGGAAAATCCTCACACACTGTGACTAAGGCCTTGTGAAGACTGAGACCAAAATTAGAGTGACATAACTACAAGCCAGGGAATGCCAAGGATTTCCAGCAACTGCCTGAAGCTAGAAGGAGGCAAAGGAAACATTTTCCCTAGAATCCTCAGAGGGAGTATGGCCCTGCCAATACTTTGATTCCAGACTTCTAGCCTCCGGAACAATTAAGAAAGATAGTCTGTTGTTTTAAGTCATCCAGTTTGCAGTAAATTGTTACAGCAGCCCAGGGAAACTAAAACAGTTTCTCATGAGAGTAAATATCCTGATATATTTTTATTTTTATTACTGTGAATACTGATGACAGTGATCCATGAAGAGTTAGAGCTGATATTACGTAGGCCATGTAGACATGAATATGAAAGTTCCTTCTGATACTAGTTATAATATTATTTGGGTTATAACCCAATGAAAACTAAAATTGTGACTTAACCTATTGTATATTTTGTGTTATCTTTGGAGGTAGACATTCAAAAAGGTAAACCAATTAAATCATATCGATATTTTATTAACAATGCTACACAATTAATGTGTGTGTTCATATGTATGTGTGGGGGGTCTGTGTGTTGATGGTTAAAGGTATTGGGTTGGTGCAAAAGTAATTGCTGGTTTTGCCATTAAAAGTATGGGAAAAACAGCAATTACTTTTGCACCAAACTAATAGTATCACTTTTTAAACAACTACTTGAAAATATAAAATGACTGAAAATGGCTTTCAAAGAGCGATGTAAGTACAATATACTAGAGTTATAAATGAGTGCGTATCTGATACTTGTGGCCACTTTGGGTTCAAATCATTATTTTCTGGGTACATGCTTTAATAGCATCCAGAAATTATTTTTTTCAAATATCCATTTATTTAAAAAATATTTATTTTGAGCACCTATTATATACAAACCCTGTGCTGGGGGACAGGCTACAGTGGGGAATCAAAGATCCCCTTGCTCTTACAGAGCATGCATGTCTCTGGAAAAGAGACAATCCACACAACGTAAAAATACATGAAAAATAACAAGTTGTAAGCAAGGTCTACATGGAAAAGAACAAGTAAAAGTGTACTTTCAATCCAGGGGCAAGGAAACAGTTCTCAGTGCAGATTACTTTTAACTGAAGGCTGAAGCCTTCAAAGGAGCTGAACATACAAAGAACAAGGCAGGAGGTCAGCATTCTGATGGGAAAAAATGCAGGTATAAAGACAGTCTGAGGCACGAGTGCCATTTCTAAGAGCATCAAGAAAAAAGAATATACAAGTGTTAAAATAAAATCAAATAATTCTGGAGAATATAAAATAATTTTTAGCAGATTTTCAAACAAGGAAGTCCTGACAGTCTCTTGAAGACTGAGACTAATAGCAAATACCATAACTGGCTTCCTCTGCCATCTCATCATCTGCTAGCAAACCTTGCTGAAAAACAAATGGCATTGTAAGAAGCGCAAGCTCAGCCAGCATGTCAGGAGCCTTTGTTGGAATATAACTCCACAGAAGGAAACGTGCAGAGAATGGAAGACAGCAGGATAGCTTAGCAGCTGCTATGTATTGAGAAATAGCAGGATGGCCTCAAAGATTTCAGTGGAAATGCTGTGAAGGACCATAGAGTCCTAACAGGAAACAATGGGAAACAGGAGCCATTCATGAATCAGTCTGGTGTGGAAGTCAGCAGAGAGGGAGATTTTGACTGTGTGCAAACAAAAAGGCAAAGAAAGGAGTAATGTTATGTTCTGTCAATAGTGCAAGCTGAAGAATATTGTTAAATTTTGTTGTTGAAGCTTTAGGTAAATCTTATACCCTAAAAGCTTTGGCATAGAAAAGAAAACAATTGACAAAATGCAACCAAATACAAACAAAGGGCAGCCTACAGACTGGAAAAATATATGTAAACCACATATCTGATAAGGGGTTAATATCCAAAATTTATATTAAAAAACCCTACAACTCAATAGCAGAAAAACAAATAACCTGATTTAAAAATGGGCAAAAATCCAGAACAGACATATCTCCAAAGAAGACATGAAAATAGCTAACATGTATATGAAAAGGTGCTCAACATCACTAATCATCAGGGAAATGCAAATTAAAACCACTATAAGATATCACTTCATACCCAATAGATTGGCTATTATCAAAAAAAGAAGAGATAACAAATGTTGCCTAGGGTGGGGAGAAAAGAGAATCCCAGTACACTGTGGGCAAAAATGTACACTGGTCTAGCCATTATGGAAAAGAGTATGGAGGTTCCATAGAAATTAAAAATAGAACTACCATATACACCCAGCAATCTCTCCTCTGGGTATATACCCAAAGGAGATGAAATCACAGCCTTGTAAAGATATCTGCACTCTCATGCTCATTTCAGCATTACTCATAATAGCCAAGATAATGGAAACAACCTAAGTGTCTGTTGACAGAAGAAAGGTTAAAGAAAATTATAAATACACACACACACACACACACACACACATATCCAGAGACAGGAATATTACTTAGCCTTTGAAAAAGAAGATGCTGCCATTTGTAACAATGTGGAAGGACCTGGTGGACATTATGCTACAAGAAATAAGCAAAACACAGAAAGAAAAATATTGTATGATCTCACTTATAAGTGGCATCTGAAAAAAACAGAAAATAAAACAGCAGTTTTCATGGGTAGGGTTAGGAGAAAGGAAATGGGGAGACGTAGGTCAAACAATACAAAGTAACAGATATGTACTATGGACAAATACAAACATCTAATGTAAAACACGAGGACTACAGTGACTAAAATTGTATTGCATTAGAAATTTTTGTTAAATAAGTAGATGTTAGCTTCTGTGGTTATAAAACATAACTAAGTGAGACAACAGATATGTTAATCTGCTTCAGTAGAGTTACTATTTTACTATCTATACGTATCCCATAACATCATATTGTAAATATACACAATACTTAATGTATACTCAAATATACACAATATAATTTACTTAAAAAAAAAAAAAAAAACAGTATTCTCTTCAAATAGGGCATGCCCCGCTTTTCACACAAAAACTTCCAGTACATAAATTTCAAGATTTGTTAGTTAATTCAACACTTATTTACTGAATGCCTAGCATGTTCCAAGCATATTTCAGGCAATATCATCCTTAAACAAAATAAAGATTCTTATTTTATTACAAAATTCATTTTAGCCAAAAAGACAGATGATGGACATAATGACTAAAAAGACTATGATGTGATAGGAGGTGGTCAGGGTTAGGGAACACAGAGCCCCAAGGATGGCATCTCCCTGCAAGCAGCAGCAAGGTAGCTACAGGTGAAGAAGAACTGGTGAGCTTGAGAATAGCAAAGGTCAGAGAGGTAACAAGGGCAGATCATGCAAACTCTTGCATGTAATCAAAAAATTATATTTTCAAATACATTTAGACTACAGAATTTGTAAAATTGTACAGCATCCCCACATACCCTTCACTCAGCTTCCCTCAGTGATAACATATATGTAACCATAAATATTAAGACCAGAAAATTGGAATTGGTACAATTCTAAGATGCAGACCTTATTCAGACTCCTAGAGATTTCCCATACATTGGCTTTGCATTGTTGTTTGGTGTAAAGTCGTTTGGATCTTATGGCATGTGCAGGTTTCTGTAGATACCACAACACTCAGGGTACAAAACTGTTTCATGACTCCACAAAATGTCCTCCTTTTGTTGCCATGTGCTCACCCAACCCCTATCGACCACCTGTCACTGATTTAATGGCATTGACTATCTTTGAGTGAGGCGGGGCTCCTTTGGAAGATTTTGAGCAAATAAGTGACATAATCTGCTAGATTATATATAACATATCTATTTCTTTTGTTTTTGTACTTAATTCAAATCTACAGAATGTTAAAAGAATAAAATGAACCCCTGTATTTCTTTATGTCTGTATTTTCAAATACTGACACTTTACTTGCTTTTTTAAATTTTTCCATATACGTTATTTCAATTTCATGTTGTTTTTCTTACTCTCTGTGGTGAGCCATTTGAAACTAATTTGCCATATACAACGGCAATTACTACTAAATACATGAGTCATCTAACAACAGGGAACTTCGTCTCACAAGCACAGCATTATCACACCGTCCAAGATTAACACTGATACGATGTCTTCTAGTATACAGGCCACAAATTTCTTTCCTTGTCTTAAAACATTCTTTAAAATTTTTAAATCAAAAATCCAGTCAAGATCACTCACCACACTTGCTTGTCGTTTCTCTCCTCATCCCTATCCCGGACAAGTATCTCCATGTCTCCCCAATGGCCCCTGTTTTTGTCTTTCAGGACATAAGCTAGTTGCTTATTGAATGTCCTACAGTCTGGATGGATTTGTCTGATTATTTCCTCCTGATCAAATTTTGACTGGACATTTCAGCAAGAACATGAGACAAGTAATTGTGTACTTCCTACTGCATCATATCATGAGGGGTGGAGTACCAGTTTATCTCATGAATACAGCTAAATTTGTTGAATAGGTGAGGGTAGTGTTCATTAAATCTTTCGCTTTTAAAGATAGTTTATTCTCTTTGTAATTAATTCTTAAAAATTTATGGAGTGACACAGAGTTCATGTGAATATTCTGTTTCTCAGCACATTTAACTTAGTGGTTTTAGCATCCATTGATAATGCTTGCCTATGTTAATTATTACGTTGGTTGGTGAAATATAATGCATTTGTCCACTAACACTCTGTAAAGATGTTCTTTCTCTCATCTCACTCCTACCACCTTTTATTTAGGATTAGTGTGGACTTAACAGTTTTTGATAATGTTAGTTGTATTACTATCGTCATTCTGGTTGTTATTTTTACTATTATTTCCTAATATGTTGTATTTTTTTTTCTTTTAATTGTCGAGTTATTCTGTTTGGCCCGTGGGAGCTACTTTAAGTCCCTGTGACTTTGTTACATTCCCATTAGTCTTCAAACACTTTCTGGCTTTCAAATAATAAGATACTCAAGAATCACCTCAAACTTTCTCTGCTTCAAATGAGGAATCAACTATTTCTCCAAAAGTCCCTGGTCCCTTTGTGTGGGGAGGTGGCAAGGATCACCTTGTTGTTTTGAGAAGGGAGTGGGATAAGGATAAGGGAGAGAGGTGGAAGCAAGGAGAGAAGTTAGGAAGCCATGGCAATCTTGACCAGACCCAAATGTGACTGCATTAGCTGAGTACAATTCAACATAGTGGGAAGTGGTTGGATTTTTTAATGTTATCAAGGAAGAGTTCTACACAGATAGGATGTAGAGTTTTAGAGAAAGAGATGAGGCAGAGGTGCCTCAAGCATTTTGGCCTGAGAAGATAATTTCAGGATTTATTAGGCGTGCAATTATAAATAGATTTATCTGTTCGATGGCTCCTCCTATTTAATTCAGAGTAAATGTATCACTGAAGGAAATAATACTAATCACAGAAGTAAATGTATAAGGATTATTGACTATTTAATCAATGCAGAGTAATGATTTCAGGCATGTATTAGGCCTGCCAACGCAAGTTTTTTAACTAAACAATGCAAATTCCAAGCTATGTTTTCAAAATATTTTAATATAAGCTATAGAGATTTATATTGGCATTAAGTATAAGAGTCTAAATATGAATTAAGCAGATTATTTTACTATAGAATAACATATAAACTCAGAGGGCTGAAAGAGCAGTGAAAATACTGTTTATCATTTTCTACGATCATTTTGTATCTAATTGTAGACATTGTTGGACACGGAAATGGCTATACTTACATTGATATATCTATGAGGCTTCTAAATAAGAAGGTTAAACATACTTTTCTGATTTTTTATGCCCTAAAACTTACAGTATATTTAAAATATGAAAAGAAAGCAGATATTTCAACTCCTATAATGATCAAAATGCAAGATCATGAGCTACCCATAATACATGCTTTTGGTACTTAAAAAAAAAAAAACTCCTCTTATTTTTTTTTTTTATTTCATATAAACTAACCACAAACTATAATTTCAAATCAGATTTTTTCCTTAATTTTGAGCTTTGTTATTAGTCAGAAACTTCCCTATTAACTGACTAAACTCAGTGTCTAAGCTAAAATGAAACGAAGATGACATTTAGTAAAATTTACAGACAAGATGTCTTCCTAAATTGCTATTTCTTTAAAACAATATCTTTAAAGTTTACATTTTTGCAAGAAATAGACAACTGACCTCCACCTGTGGTATTTCTTTCTAATAAATACATGGATATACTTTCAAGTTCAAGCTATATACATGTCTTAATAGAGGCTCAGGGAACAGAGAAGTGCTCTAATGATTAAAGACTGCCTTAGGCCACACATGTTTTTGAGAACTTTTGTTCTTTTATTGTAAAAGAACATGCAACTTTGAGGTGGGAGGAGGGCATGGTGTGGGTGTGAATTGTCTGTGTCTTTCAATCTCATAAATCCATTCTTTTCAAAGAAAATCTCAAGAGTTTCCCAAATATAAACATATTGTATTCATCTCTGTCATGCACTTGAGGGATTTTATCCCTAAAGTGAGGTATAGTTAGTCATTGGAAAAAGAAAAAAGGGATAAAATATTATACCATATAATTTATAGTTATTAACAGGGAAAACTTTGCTTTTTTGAAAAATTGTAAGCCTATAACTCCTGCTGGGATCAGAAGTATCATTTGCAGAACTCTTTTAGCCAGTGTTTCACCTCCCCACTTGTCAATGCATAAATCTTCCTCTATTGCTCGGAGTAACTAACCAGCATCTGGCTACGGAGAATGACTAAGTTGGGGGCAGAGAGAAGTAAAGTAAGTTTAAAGTAAACCAACTGAGAAACTAAATTCAGACAATGTTTTGCCTAAACTATTTTGATCTTTTATACACTATTCCATTAAATAAAAAAAAGTTATATTAAGTATAATGTACATAAAAATTATACATATGAATTAAAAATCTTAATGAACAATAAACTCCCTGCAAACCATATTGTACCTGATGTTGACATCTCTTAAGATAACAGCATGAAAAACTTGAATAGTATTTTAAAAATATGAATGGACAAAAAGGTTAATGTTTCAACGGAGCACAGTGGCATATTCATAGTGAACTGCCCCTTTGACTTCCTGGGCTCAAGAGATCCTCCCACCTCATCCTCCAGAGTAGCTGGGACTGCAGGCATGCACTACCATGCCTGGTTAATTTTTTCAAATTTTTGTAAAGATGGAATCTCCCTGTGTTGCCCAGGCCAGTTTTGAACCCCTGGGGTAAGAGATCCTCATCCTCCTAAAGTGTTGGGATTACAGGCATGAACCACTGTATCTGGCCCCAAATATTTTCTTAAATGCTGAAGAAGCAACTAGTAAATAGAATATGGATTGTTTTGATACCAAATCTATTTTGTGTCTGTACTCCACCTGAGAATTT